>NC_068363.1:98856003-99138503 GCF_020536995.1 Dreissena polymorpha
TTTAATAAAAACATTTTATCATATGTTATCATGAGAGTGTTAAGCTAATTTTCCGGGAGGATGTGTTTGTCATGCCCTTGGGAAATTAAGAAGTTGTAAGAAAAGCAAAATGAAAGGAACAGATAAATGAGAAGATCTCAATACATCTCAAAGCTATAATTATTTGTTTGTACTAATACTATAGGAAATCTTTTGCATGAACATGTCCTTTAATCAAAGTTCTACGATTTTTTTGACCGGAAAATATCAAATACCCGATTTGATTATGACATTATATATAGAAACTAATATGAATGTAAAATTTAATATTATATTGCTACTAAGAAATGATAATATATAGGCTAATGCACTGACAATCTTACATAAATTGAGCATTCCAAAAGATCTTCTCAGTTTACTTTCAGATTAACCAAAAAAGCCATCGTTTTTAATCACATTTTTAAATAACAAATATGCTTTAAACAGAACTTACAAAATTATGAACAAGAAACTTGAACATGCCATGAAGCCTTATCAATTTATTTTCTACAAATTAATAAATTGTGCTACATCTGGAGCCAAGTCTGAATGTACGCTACCAACACATTCAAATACAGCATAATACCTCAGTACAATCTCTTGCAAATGAGAAATTTAGAGTGTTAACAAGGTTTTAATATAGCCATATAAGGAACAAGAGTGCCAAACTTTCAAAAGATATGCCCGTTTGAAGGTTTTGGACAACTTGATAACTTTACCATGACCCATATTTGAATTTGACCTACATATCATCTAGACACAAATTAACTTCTGACCAAATTTGGTGAAGATCGGATGAAAACTACTTCAATTAGAGAGCGGACAAGCTAAATGCTTGAAATGCACTAAAAGACCCCATGACCTAGTTGTTGACCATTCATGACCCATATTCGAACTTGACCTACTAGATATCATTTCGTCTACTGAATGTAATAACTAAGGACTGACATTTTGTGAATTGTTCAGGAATGCATATTTTACAACATTTTCTGAAATACAGTAAGCGCACTTAGGCTATTTTTTGCATTCAAAATATTTCAGTGTTGAAACTATGGTAACTGCAATGTAATATGCTCCTTTCTTAATTTTTTATTGTTTTACAAAAGACATCTAAATTTGGAAGTTTTGTTTTGTTTTTCAAGTGTTATTATAAAACTAATCAGAAAATTTGAATAGAAAAAAATGTTTATTATTTTAATAAAACAGTTTTTTGCTTCACCTGAAAATTTAACAAAATGTCAGTTACACTACTGTTTACATTCAGAAAATGACATGTGTTTGTAATTTCAAACTCGAAACTTATTTTTACCAAAGAGGTTGACAAAATATTTTAACAGTTGATGTATGTCACCTTAACAAACACAAAAATGGAAAAAAAAAGTAAAAATGTATAAAAAAAAATGTCAGTTACATTACTTATTACATTCAGTAGACGATTTAGACACAACTTCTGACCAAATTTGATGAAGATCGGCTGAAAACTACTTCAATTAGAGAGCAGATGACATGCTAAATCCTTGAAATGCACTAAGTCACCCCGTGACCTAATTTTATTTTACTGAGAAGGGTTAGTACCATTGCGGTAGATAATTGAACTGTTAGTTAGTACTACCCCCGGTTAGTGTCATAACGCATTATGCTATCAAGCAAAACCATTGTTTAATACCGGTTTACAAGGTTATTTACCCAATAACGAAAATGTAATGGCCCGTTGCCCTCAGGCATGCACCTGCCATGTTTTATGATGTTAATCTGGTTGTGAAACCCCATGATCGAAGTGTCATAAAATATTGGAAACAGGACCGAAATTTGGTAAAATAGCGCTGTAAAATATACTGTCTTAGAGACATTAATTATGGACGAAAAATCGTATAGCAAGATTGCATCTTCATGCACTCAGTGATTTCTATGAGACCTGACCACAGCCCATCTTTCTTAGATGTGCTTTTTTGTGTCGAAATGTATTCTATCCTTTGTATATTGCAGCCCCTAATTAGTTTTGTACATTAATTGTAAAGAATTAAGTGTAGAACTAATGTATTAAATATAGAACTGTTCAGAAGTTGTAAAAGTTGCCTTCTCACAGCTGAATGTCTAGTCTAATATTGTAATTCTAGTTTAAACTTTGGAGTCTCATTTCTGCAAGGTGCTTTTGAAAACCACCTTTAATAGAAGCATATTAATGGGAACTCGCTAGCCTCATTTGCTTGGAATAATTTGGTGCTAAGTCATCATCAAAGCACTGAAGGGAGCCAGAGAGCTGATCATGCTTTCACTGAAGACTTATATTTTATTTATTCTTCTAAGCACTAGGTAGTCTATTGATTAAAAGTGATTACTTGTTGATGTATGGAAATTATTAACAGGTAGATCAATCGAAATGGTTTTATGCGCAACTGTTGTAATTGTTGTACATTTCTACATCAGTTATAATATGCAACCATTGATTGTGTAACGTTTATGTAAATCATGTTTTTATTGGCTAGCAGATGCTGTATTTACTCACACTCAGGTTTCCATGAAGTATATTGTGTGATTTTAGGAATGTGTATATTTTTTGTGTGTATCCTCTTCAATTCATTTAAGTATGTATATTAATTTTTTACTAATTTCATAACGGCATTTTCTGATACTCAGACAGTTTGTTTAGTGTTTGTTGAATATGCAATAACTTGAAGTTAAAACACACTGTATATAATTACTCATTTGAAGCAACCATGTAACTGAAACCTCCTGAAAAATAAGTCATGATATATTTATGTTTTTCTATGCAATATTACCCCATTTATTAAAGCATTAATAACTTAATTTTACAAAAGAACACAATCAGTACTCAGATGTTAATTCTTTTGTGTTTCCAATTTTTAAGTGAGAAACTTGGTTTCTCCTTCCTGTAATTGTCTGGCAGGTGCAGAGATTGAAATGAAATGCGATATATTTGAATGAATGTGAATCTGTTTGAAATTAACGTTTCTTATCGTTTTTACCAAATCTTGTATAATAAAGATTTCACTGAATTTTAATGCTTTCTCATTGTGGAATTATATTAACATGTATTTTGCAATTTTATAATTATTGATCATGTTGTTTTTTGGAAAACAATTCAATTAACTTTCTGTTCTTTGCCATTCGTCCAGTTTTTTTGCTTGCATAATATGATGTGCACATTTTTTTTTAATGTTGCAAGGAGATTCAGTACAGATTCATCAGAATGATTCCCAAGTCAGTACTCTTCTTGCCCTTATCAAATGTCTTTTGTACTTTCCTTTCAGACTGGATATACCCAAGAGACCTTCCGTGTGGAAGAATACATAGAGAATACTAGGTTAGCGTTGAATACAGAGAAGTTTATGTTGCGAGGCTTAGAACGCCGGAAGCGCGAGCGCTTTCGGTGTTCGAGCCGAGCAACATAAACTTCTCTGTATTCAACGCTAATCCTAGTATTCTATTTATCCCATTTGATTTTTTCAACGTGACGTTTAACATAAATAGATCTAATAACCTTAACAATAATTTTAATTCCGTCATTAAAGCGCTTAAAATCTAACAAATGTAACCATGCGTAGTGATATACATGTATCTGTTCTGGTACGCGAAATAGTCTTTAAAAAATTCACACACAAACTGTAAAACAAGTAAAAATATCACCATATGCCTACATTCAATTTTACGCAGTATGCGAATTTTAACACATTACGACCGCGAAAAGAAGATTTTACTTTACTATAATTTATTTTATTTTCGAAAGAAAATGATCAAAATCCAATATGGCGGCCATTACTCCTGACAAAATGCTGTCGATGTCAACATACATGTACACCATCGACGACCTAGTTCTGGCTACCATTACTTTAAATGTCGCTTTTTATGATTTTTGTCTGGCGCGACTTTGTACAGGTCTGTCAATACTAAATAAACTGTACGCTGAAGTTTCTTTAGCTATCGAAGACCTTGACAATTTTGACGAGTAAACAGACAATTGCAGCGACTGACACTTTATTTGACAAAATATACAGGGAAATACGTTTTCCGACTTCGGACGACGAATTTCAGGACGCGCAGAACGTGTTTTTTATATAATGTTATGGGTATGCCGTGTGTGATCCGATGCATCAATGGCGCCCATGTTTAAATCATTTCCCCGAGATCAGGGAACGACAAAAGTACAATCAAAAATCAAAACATGTAAGAACTAGTATCTTACCTTTAATTATCCTTTAAAATCCATCTAATAATCCATTTAACTCAATTATTGACGATTTTGCATCTAGGGTCTTTAATAATTATTTTAGCATAGTTAAATAAAGACCCTTATGCCATTCTATCACTTAATTCAAATGAGTTTATGAACGCGATAAACTTTCTTCTTCGTCACACGCTACGTCATGTACTCTACATTACTGCTGTTCAAATGAACCGGAGCAGTTTATCTAATAATAGCCGTTGGTAAACTCGGTTGCATTTGCAGATTTCTGCATATAAACATAATTATGTTTAAACTTGCACAGTGTTTTATTTATCTATGGTAAATGCCCTTATTGTACGAAAAAATAATCTAATATATAAATACACAAAGAATGGAAAACATTCAAGTACACAACAGATGAATGAGTAGAAAATACCCGTGTACAAATGGGACGTTCCCAATTCCAGTGTGGTGCTATTTTTACCATCTTATACTTTACACAGCTCTATGCCTAACGTGAATTAAATAGGAAAGCAAACATAGCAGATTATTCATGAACTGTGCGATATGTGTATGGCTTGTTGTACATTCTTAATTTTTAAGTTAAATGTCAAAAGTATATGCTTTGGTTATAAACAATGCACATTACACTAAATAATGTCATATGACTAGATTTAAAGGTTGAAGGTCGTATAATTTTGAAGCTCAAGTTTTGTCGACTTTGTTTCTTATGAAAAATCATTCAGTGGTAAAGTAAATATAAATAAAAAAATAACAAAACAAAAATCGTGTAATTTTATATTTTATTTCAACATTTCTTTTGGTGAATATATCATATATTTTTTTTTCTGCAAAATATGCACATTTTCTTTTCATGGGTGACCTTAAAATTCGATCAATGAACCAAACAATATCGACCTAATTTTAGCGCATATCGCATGACGTCATTTAAAAAGTAGTCCGTGCACGCGACAGGTATATTCCACAGTGTTGAATACAAGCAAGTATATTCCACAATGTGTTATACCGTCAATGTCGCGGTGAAAGTGGGATAAAGTAAGTATATTAGGTGAACATTTCTCATAATATAATTAACAGAGAGTTTGTTCTACGGATCATTCAACTTATTCTGTCTGTCAAACAACAGAAAACATATCACAGCTGTAGACATGAAGGTTGTAAAGTAATAAAATCCTCCAAGTTAAATGTGCCTTTCTTAAAGTATTTTATGTATTTTTTTCCTGTCAAGCAAAGGGCACATTTGTGGTTTGCAGTGGCATTTACATGTAAAACAGAAGTAAAGTCGTAAAAGTGGGCATTACAGTATTTTTCAACACAAATGACATTTATTTACATTCATTTATGTGTCTGGTAAGCAGTGATCCATTAACAATATATTTACTTATCACCAGAGATTAAAATTTCCAACAATCTGTGCTGTCATAGAAACAAATGACTAGAAATGTAATTATTAGCACATGCCCCTGGGTGCCTCCTAGCATCTGACAGGGTTGGTGCTAACGACAAAATTAACCCATTTATGCCTAGTGCGCTCTCCCATTCTTCTAAATTGAATCAATTTATTAAAAAAATTAGGGATGTCTAGTATATTTATTTCTATATTTAGAATATTTCTAACAGAAATTCCCTTAAGCAAACACCCTGATGAGACGCCGCATCATGTGGCGTCTCATCTGGGTCTACGCTGTTTGCCAATGCCTTTTTTCTAGACGCTAGGCATAAATGGGTTAAAGTAAAAACATTGCATTGAGCATGAAGACCTTAACGTTTGTAACAAATTTTTTAAGAGCACAATCATTAAATGAGGCATCTTTTTAATAGTTTCAAGTTTGCTCTTAAACAAAAGAAACAGAGGACGAAACTCACTTGAAGTCACATTTTATGCTCAATCCTCTTAAAATGTGCTCAGAATAATTATTCTTATGATATCTTAATTGAGTTGAAAATGGTTCCGGTCTATTGAAAAAATATGGGTGCCTTGGTAAGTTGGTATAATTAGTTTAGCTAAGTAACATGAATTGCAACCTTTGAACATGTATTGAAGTTGCTGCCTTCTGAAGCATTCTGAACATGATAACAACCATTGAAAACAAACTATGATGATGTGATTAGGAAGTTTTTTTTGTTAATGATGCTGATGATGATAATGATGATTCTGATAGGTTAGATCCTGCGGGTCTCAAGTAGGTCTCTGGGCCCATGTCGCACATGTTTATAGTATACCAAAACTTTTAACATGCGCATTTTATATCAAGAGCGCTGACAGCGTTGAAAGTCTATTTGCAAGATACAGGGAATTTTCTGCTGAAGGAATTGTTAAAAGAATAGTTGACTGAATGAAAATCTCAATGGCTATCAAAAATGAATATTTTTTTTAGAATAAATACAAATAAATGAAGCAAGAAGTGATGAAACCATCCTGTATTAATTGGAAAATCAGATATATGTATCAGGGAGCTTGAGGTATATGTTTGCCGTCACAAAATTAAACGATATTACAGCCCTAAAAAATCTTGACTGTCTTATGCAAGAAACAAGAAAATTATTTTTCCATTAAAACTATTTAAAATAACATACCCATTAATAAATACATTGAAAACGTATGTGATCTCAAAATAAAATATCTGAGGAGATTCACTTTGTTACAAACACAAACTGAGTAAACAAAAATTTAGCCAAAAATGTTAGGAACATATTTATTGGAATGATGACATATATGAAACAAGTTGTGGAACTACCGTAATTAAATCAAACTTATGTTGCCATCCAAGTTTTTTAGGGGCCGATTTTTGCTCTTTTTTTATGTCATTAGATATGATTGGTTACAACTCTTTAATGTCTTTTTTTTATAGTTTTAAGTAATCTTTATAGTAATAAAAAAAGTTGAAAAACCAAACAAACAGACATGGTCAGGATTCGAACCCGTCAGGATGTGCTACCACTGTGCTATGCACACTTTCATTGACTGCTGCAAAACATTATACCTATTGCAAATGTTATCTATAACGTCTGTCAACATCCTGCATGGTTATCAATATCTTTGGAGAAACACACATCTGACTGTGATATGTGTTTCTGATTTGTGTTTTACAATAGTCTATTGGCTCAAGCCAATGTCCTTTTAAAATGATAATATATCACATATAAATTCTGAGCATTTTTTTACATAAGAAACTTAACTCTTCCGACAGAAAAATCAACAACATTTTGACAACTCTGAAAATTCTGGCATTTGTAAATTTGCTACAAGGGTAACACACCATTAGAACAAAACTTGCTTTAGCACAAGAGATTGTCTGAGATAGCCGGCACTTTTCAGTTTTTTCTTCCGAATAACATATTTTTTATAAATCAACCTAAATAAAGGACTTATGGTGTAAATATACCCAAAGATGAAGCACAATTATGTAACAAATATTATTATGATTATGGAATTAAGAGAAGAATAGAATAAAAATCTGAACAAACCATCTATGGTTTAAATAATAATGTGTCCCTTTTTCAAAACTGCCGAAGTTTGAAGTGACTGCTACATGTGACCCGTGCTATGCAGTGTACAACCCAGACTTGCAGCTCACAGGATCAGTATCGTCAATGTCAGTAACACCATGTGATATATATAGGCTTTCCAAACGATGTGATATATAAAGGCTTCCCGTGGTTTTGCCTCAAATATTCAATTATGTAGAACCCTTGAGGCTCTTTTCCTTGCATCGCTTTTTTATTGTCCCTTCTTTTTGTTACTTGTATTCCTTACATTCCTGTCTTTCAGTTATTTTCCTTACTTCTGTCTGTTGCATTACTAACATATTGTGTAGATTGCAAACTTCTATTCCTAACACTCCAATCTTCTATTTGTGTATGTCTTATGTATATTTATTATCCCCCGCCATAGGCGGAGGGATATTGTTTTGGCGTTGTCCGTCTTTCTGTCTGTCTGTCCGTCCTTCCGTCCGTCCGTTCGTCCTTCCGTCTGTCTGGCACTTTTGTTTCCGGAGCCATATCTTGAAAGTGCTTTGGCAGATTTCATTGAAACTTGGTATGAGTATATATATGGATAAGAGGATGATGCACGCCAAATGGCATTGTACACCATCGAATAATAACGGAGTTATGGCCCTTTGTATTTTGAAAAAATGCTTTTTGTGTGTGTCCAGAGCCATATCTTGTGTCCAGAAGTATAATGGCTAGGGATATCAATTCAACGAATTTGCTTGTTTTTACTCCTTTTTGTTTGGTTTTGATTTTTAATTCCTTACAATCCATTATTTGTCTATGCTATTCTGTACATTCCATTCTTATATTCCTTACATTCCTACCTTGTATTCCTTACATTTATTCCTTAAATTCCTTATATTCCTTCCTTTTATTCCTTACATTTATTCCTTATATTCCTTCCATTCATTCAGAATATACATTCATTCCTTATGTTCCTTACATACTTGATTATGTTCCTTACATTACTTTGTATATCCCTAACATTCTTAACTTCCATTTAAGTATGCATGCCTTCAAAACCCAGCACTGTTTACTTATTTTCAAATATTCTTATCCTATTCCTGGTTTCTTTCCCAGTACTTTTCTGTGAGTTATATAAATTATTTATGCCCATATGCCCATTTTTGTTTAAACTTATTCCTTGTGGAAAAAAGTAGATTGCTCTGAAACAACATTTGAGTACATATAAAACAAAGATTTTTTCCCTGTGTTTGTTATTTTTTTCCATTGCATGATGTCTAAGTAAATGATTCCATAGAACCATTCAATGATTTTGCAATATTTTCCTTGTGGTATAATGTAAAAAAACAACATATTCTTCAAAATGCTTATTTTAGAAAAAGATAAATGTTAACAACAATGAATATTACTAAATGCCAAAGCTAAAATTCTGTCTCTCTAATTCTTTTTTGTTCTTTTCCTGCATTGATTATATAGCTCCCAACTGGTTTTATTTAGCAAGTGATACAATTATTGCGTTGTAAGATATTTATTGCAAATGTCTGATTTTACTGTCGACATGTTGGAAATGTTTGACACCGCGCTATAATATTTCTTTCCTCAGGGGAAAAATAAGTTAATTTTCGGACAAAAAAAGGCGTTATAATGCTTCCTACTGCAAAAATTTGTAGAGAATTTGTGTACCCACCTAGACTTTGCCTTGATTAAAAAATTCTGCTGTTCACAAAACTTTGTTCCAGGGCTTTCCAAGAATAATGTTACACCATATAATTTAAACAGTTAAATGATTTTACAATATCATGGGAATTGCCTACAGAATTTCAATTTCATGTGTGCAGTAATAACAATTAATTTGAAATTGAATATGATGTTTGAGCTATATAATATTAAAATAACTGTTTTTTACAAAGATATATTATATGATTATAAAATATATCTGAAAACCTTGTTTATGCCATTGAATAAAAACTGATGCAAATGTATATATTTTTTTATAAAATCTGATGCAAAACTTTATGAAAGTTTTCATTTTTTGTGTACAGAAATTCATGCAGCAGGAATGAAGAGCCATATTTAACTACAATAATTGATAATTATTTTTGTAAACATATTACTATATCTTTTACTGACTTGTGTTGTAGGTAAAAGAAAATGTTTTTATGTCATAATTGAAATTCTTTTCATTATATTATAAGCTGTCACATTATATTAATATAGAAAAAATCTTCATTATTTCTTCGTTTATTTTCCCTAAACATTTTGACTTAAGTTTATCAAAATTACATAAAAAAACAATAATTAAGACTTAAATAATTTATTTCCATTAAAAAAGGCATTGGATCATAAAAGCAGTAATAATTGTGGATTATTTACAACATCAAAGGGACTGGCAAGCAAACCTTCCCGATGTTTATAATAAAGTCAAGAACGCAATTAAATCAAACGTTCATGTAATAAATTTGAAGGGTTATAAAAAGCAGTTATACATCTTCAACTTTACTAAGATAGTTATTGGATACACTATCAGTGAGGTCGATACCACTGCAAGAATGTGTTATAAATAGCACATTTAGCTGCAAATAATGTCACTGAAATTGCTTGATTTTGTATTAGTATGTATGTTATTAATTTTCCTGTAAGGTACTTGCAATGTTTGTCAATAATACAGAATTGCACTTTTTAAAGTTTATTAGCTCACCTGAGAACAACATGCTCATGGTGAGCTTTTGTGATCGCCTTTTGTCCATCGTCCGTCGTGCGTCGTCAAAATTTTGCCTTGTGAACACTCTAGAGGCCACATTTATTGTCTGATCTTCATCAAATCTGGTCAGAATATTTGTCCCATTGATACCTCAACTGAGTTCGAAACTGGGTCATGCTGGGTCAAAAACTAGGTTACTAGGTCAAAAATCAGAAAAACCTTGTGAACACTGTTGAAGTCACATTTGATGCCCAATCTTCATGTAACTTTGTCAAAATGTTTGTCTAAATGATATGTTGGTTGAGTTAAAAATTGGTTCCGGTCCGTTGAAAAACATGGCCACCATGGGGCGGGGCAGTATTCCTTATACGGCTATGGAGAAACCTTGTGAACACTCTAGAAGTCACAATTTTTGCCAAATCATCATGAACCTTGGTCAAAACATTGGTTTTATTGATATCTCGGACAAGTTCGAAAATGGTCCAGATCAGTGGAAAAACAATGGCTGCCAGAGGGCAGGGCAGTTTTCCTTATATGGCTATAGTAAAACCTTGTTAACACTCTAGAGGCCACATTTATTGTCCAATCTTCATGAAATTTGGTCAGAAGATTGGTCTGTATGATATCTTGGATGAGTTCAAAAATGGTTACGTTTGCTTGAAAAACATGGTTGTCAAGGGGCGGGGCATTTTTCCTTAAATGGCTTTATAAGGCTATAGTAAAACCTTGTGAACACTCTAGATGCCACATTTATTGTCCAATCTTCATGAAATTTGGTCAGAAGATTCATCCCAATAATATCTTGGATGAGTTCGAAAATGATGCCGGTTGGTTGAAAAACATAGCCGCCAGGGGGCGGGGCATTTTTCCTAATATTGCTATAGTAAAACCTTGTTAACACTCTAGAGGCCACATTTATTTTCCAACTAGGTCAGAAGATTCATCCCAATAATATCTTGGATGAGTTCGAAAATGATGCCGGTTGGTTTAAAAACATAGCCGCCAGGGGGCGGGGCATTTTTCCTAATATAGCTATAGTAAAACCTTGTTAACACTCTAGAGGCCACATTTATTTTCCAATCTTCATGAAACTTGCTCAGAAGATTTGTCCCACTGATATCCTTATATGGCTATATAAGGCTATAGTAAAATCTTGTTAACACTCTAGATGCCACATTTATTGTCCAATCTTCATGAAACTTGGTCAGAAGATTCATCCCAATAATATCTTGGGTGAGTTCAAAAATGATGCTGGTTGGTTGAAAAACATGGCCACCAAGGGGGCGGGCTATTTTCCTTAAATGGCTATAGTAAAACCCTGTTAACACTCTAGAGGTCACATTTATTTTCCTATCATCATGAAACTTGGTCAGAAGATTTGTCCCAATGATATCTTAGATGAGTTCAAAAATTGTCTTGGTTGCTTAAAAAACATGGCCACCAGGGGCGGGGCGTTTTTTCTTATATGGCTATATTTGGCTATAGTAAAACCTTGTTAACACTCTAGAGGCCACATTTTCTTGTCCAATCTTCATGAAATTTGGTCAGAAGATTGGTCTCAATGATATCTTGGATGAGTTTGAAAATAATTATGTCTGCTTGAAAAAATGGCTTCCAAGGGGCGGGGCATTTTTCCTTATATGGCTATTGTAAAATCTTGTTAACACTCTAGAGTCCACATTTACTGTCCGATCTTCATGAAACTTGGTCAGAAGATTCATCCCGATAATATCTTGGACGAGTTCAAAAATGATGGCGGTTGGTTGAAAAACATGGCTGCCAGGGGGCGGGGCATTTTTCCTTATATGGCTATAGTAAAACCTTGTTAACACTCTTGAGTCCACATTTATTTTCCAATCTTCTTGAAACTTGGTCAAAAGATTTGTCCCAATAATATCTTGTTATCTCAGGTGAGCGACTTTGGGCCTTTCAGGCCCTCTTGTTGTTAAATAAATCAAAGCGGCGCAGTGGGGGGCATTGTGTTTCTGACAAAAACACATTGTGGTAAAAGGTCAACGTCAAGGTCATCCTTCAAGGTCTACGGTAAAAAATACACATTAAAGGGAAGTAATAAGCTTTATAGGGAGATAATTATTCAATTGAACATAGCCACTTTATATATTTGACATGCATGTGTATCTCATGGAGCTGCACATTTTGAGTGGTGAATCTACAGTCACGGTAGTGGCTTTTAATTATTTGCTACTAAAAATAAAGATTTGTTAGAGACAATTATTTTCAAGGGAAGCAATTTATATAATTATAAATCTCATAATTTGAATTACTTTGGAGGCAAGAGACTGTTAAGTTGCAGTGTCCTAACTGAATCGTAGACTGTTACGAGTCTTCTGGATTCAATAAATGTAATAAATCGTAGCGAATCGTGAGCTTGTTGTTTAAGTGGAATAGGGCCATATCAAGGATTTTAAACTTTATGCATTATACATCTAATATTAATCATATAAGCAACAAATCGTGCTAAAATTTAGATCAAAACTACAAAGTGTATCTCTTAAGTATCTCTCAAATAGAATTTCTATGGCTCACCAAGATAGTGTGACATTTACTAGATCATCCTCATATAACAGATTTCCTATATAAGTTTATTAAATAACTAGAGCCAGACAACATTTTAAAATTTGAAAACATTTCACTTTTCTTGATTGCCATACACAAAATTATGTTCCTACCTTCCTGATTTGTTTCAGAAACCTTAAATTATATCAGAAAAAACACGATTTTCCCTGAAACTGAAACTTCAAGCTGTGTGCACAGCAACACTGTTTTACATTTGTGTAAAGTTTCATTTTTTTTTAATAAAATAATTACACAGTGATACCATTAGGTCTACAGTTGTCGCATATCAACTAACTTGTCTCTGTATTTACTAGTATGATGGGAAATCTTGAGAATTGTCTTTATTTTGCACCAACATGTGATTCAGACCTTTAACCTGAACATCTCCAAAATTCCCAATACAGCATATTGGTTGGATGTAACTATGTTCACGCAAACATTTTGTGTTTAAATTAAATACATTTTATTAAGTAGAATGTATTAACTTCGGTTCATCTTGATTAAGCAGTCATCTGCAAAAAGGACTGCACAGGCTAATCTGGGACAATACTTTACGCACATGCATTAAACCCCCTTTTCACAGAACGCGGCTCATATGGGATAATCAGCAAACTACGTAAGTAGCTCACAATAGCAGAACAAGTTAAGTGTGTCAAACCTTTTGAGTCTGGAAAAAAGTACATGTGTGATTACATAATTATGGGATATGTGATGGCGGTTTGCAAGCGCAGAATGTGATCAAACATAAGCTTGCAAATAGGGAGGATCAAGTCCAAGTCCAAATGTGAGGTTGAAGTGTCAGAAACGTGACACATAACCCTTTACCACTTAGATATGTGTTTTAAAGCATTTGTAGTCCCTTATAAAGTTAACTTAAATTTAAGACCTTTTTTTACTAAATTCAAGTTCTAACGGCTCTATTTCCAACCCTAACATACTAATGAGCAGCAAACAGCATAAAACCTGAACAGACTGCAAGTTACTCGCAGGCTGTTTTGGTTTTATGCTGTTTGCACATAGACATTTTCTTCTCAGTGGGAAAGGGCTGATACAGTGGATGAAATAATATTGTTTACCAGTTGTTCAGGATGGGCAATAATGTCTGAACCAATGATTCATGAAAATTTAGCAAAGGAGTTTGCCAGTTAGATAGGACTAACTGATTTTAACTGCAGCAATGGTTGAATCCTTCCTATAATGCAGAAACATTGTGTTTAACCCATTTATGCCTAGTGGATTCTCCCATCCTTCTAAATTGGATCAATTTATTTCCAAAATAAGGGATGTCTAGTATATTTATTTCTTTATTAAGAATATTTCTTACAGAAATTCCTTTAAGCAAACAGCGCAGACCCTGATGAGACGCCGCAGCATCTGGGTCATCTTGGTCTACGCTGTTTGCAATAAGGCCTTTTTTCTAGACACTAGGCATAAATGGGTTAAGATACAGAGTGGAGAACGCTGCAAGGTGAAACTGTAGAGAAGAGGAAGACTGCCAAGAAGCTAGGATTAAATATGCTGACATTTAATTGAGAATGAGCATATGTGGTTTCAAACATCTATGTTGGGAAAACATTACAAAGATAAGTTGTGCTAAGCCTGTGGTTGTTTAAATGAAAATGATTTATGGTGGGATGTTTGTGTATATAGGTTTTTTGAGCTTTTGGTGTTTCTTTGAATAAGAATAATACTATCAGCTGACCAAACATCTAGAAGTAGTTACCTGCCTACAGCGGCCACCTGCCTACAGCGGCCACCTGTCTACACTGGCCACCTGCCTACAATGACCACCTGCCTACAGCGGCCACCTAGCTGCCTACCAGCAGCCACCTGTCTACATCGGCCCCCATACCACAGCGGCCACTTGACTGGTTGCTGAGAACTGGTTGAACCACAGGCACTCGGCATTAGCTACTACCCCCCATTACCAAAAAAGTTTGTCAAACAAATTTTTTTTTTACTTATATTTATAACAAGGTATGTGACTTTGACTCTTGAATTGCTGATTTCGGCATACCAGCCAATTTCCGAAGCTCACTTCATCAATTTTCAACCGATTTGCACAATTCTGGTATCAAACAACGCAAAAGACTTCATACTAAATGAATAAATCGATGCATGTTCGCATAAGTCTACCGTAAAACGGTAATCAAAAAATAAAATTGCAACAACATTTCCTAGAATCGATCTGATTACCACGAAAATACATTACAAACGTGCACACTTAGGTTGGACAGTCATAGAATAAAATGCAGTGATACGTACAGCTATGGTTTGCTTTGTATTATTCAACACACAAAAATACACATATTGTTTACCGGTTCACTTCAGTGCAAAATTTGATTTACACCCAAACATTTTCTAAAATCGGAATCTACCACCTAACCCAAGCAATATTCCATGACACTTGAAATATTTTAACATATTTTTTAAAGCTACAACAATACCAGATGTAACTAATGACAAGAGGGCCATGGGCCCTAATGCGCTCACCTGAGACCCAAAGGAACTAAACTATTCTGGGAAGGTGGAGTTCAAAATAACAAGGGCTGTTTGTAAAACATGCATGCCCCCCTATATGGGCTATAAGTTGTAGTAGCAGCCATTGTGTAAATACGTTTTTTGTCACTGTGAATGGTGGTGGTGGTGGTGGTGGTGGTGGTGGTGGTGGTGGTGGTGGCAGAAGAAATAGTAGTAGTAGTAGTAGTAGTAGTAGTAGTAGTAGTAGTAGTAGTAGTAGTAGTAGTAGTAGTAATAGAGTAGTAGTAGTAGTAGGTGGTGGTGGTGGTAGCAGAAGAAATAGTAGTAGTAGTAGTAGTAGTAGTAGTAGTAGTAGTAGTAGTAGTAGTAGTAGTAGTAGTAGTAGTAGAAGTAGTAGTAGTAGTAGTAGTAGTAGTAGTAGTAGTAGTAGTAGAAGTAGTAGTGGTAGTAGTAGTAGAGCAGTAGTAGAAGTAGTAGTAGTAGTAGTAGTAGTAGTAGTAGTAGTAGTAGTAGTAGTAGTAGAGCAGTTGTAGTAGTAGTAGTAGTAGTAGTAGTAGTAGTAGTAGTAGTAGTAGTAGTAGTAGCAGTAGAAGTAGTAGTAGTAGTAGTAGTAGTAGAAGTAGTAGTAGTAGTAGTAGCAGCAGCAGCAGCAGCAGCAGCAGTAGTAGCAGTAGTAGTAGTAGTAGTAGTAGTAGTAGTAGTAGTAGTAGTAGTAGTATGCATTACAAAAATGCAGTTAGCCTTACATTTGGTAAAATTTAAATATATTACAAGGGAGGCAAATCTGTAACAATAAATTTAAACTTATTGCATTTGTTTCCCCTGTAGTGTATTACCTCCCCTGTCCTGCTTATATTTATATAAATTAACAAAATTAAACATTAACACAATATTTAACATACAAAATATACAAAAAATCTCATATTCTGATAATATTTTTACTGATTCACTGTATTTTACTAAAATAATGATGTTTCATTGGACTGATAATTATAGATTTAGGATAACAGACCAGTTGCTTCAGTAATATTGTTCAGAGTGTGCCCTGTTGGCCGTGTATGCATTCTTAAATTATCATTCAAATGAAAGTTTTCACAAAATAGGCAAAAACGAATAAACATGCAAAGTTCAACGAGCTCCTGCAGCCATGTTTTTTTACGAATCAAATTTCTTTGAACAACTTTTTCAGGGGAGCCTTCAAAGGTCATCCCTGTGAAATTTTTTGAAAATCTGATGAGCGGTTTCTGACAAGAAGATTTTTTAAGGTTTTTACCATATATGGTCATGGCGGCCATCTTGGTCATGTGATCAAATTTTTTTAACAATTCATGCTCCACATGAAATTAAGTTGAAATTGGCTCAATGGTTTAGTAGAAGAAGATGTTTACAAATTGTTTACGGACGGACGGACGACGGACGCTGAGTGATCACAATAGCTCACCCCGAGCTATTGCTCAGGTGAGCTAAAAATGTCTACCAAAATGAACCAGGACTTAAAAGCTACAACAATACCAGATGTAACTAATGGAAATGTCTACCAAAATGAACCAGGACAAGTTTCACAAAATCAAATTCAAGTACACTGGTGTCAAGAGTTAAATCAATTTCTTCATATCTTTTAGTAGACAATTATACAGCTCAGCTAAGTGATGTGTCTGTGCAAGAGAAAACAAGTCATTTGCATACATGCCAGAAATTTTCAGGTTCAAATCCGGACATTCCATTAGAAATGTCGGGACATTTGACCAAAAAGCAGGACACCTAAAACGATCAGTAATGCCACCTTTCAGTATATTACTTACAAAACCTCATTATTTCTGGCAAATATTGACCATAGATGTGTTCAAGAATTTCATGAACACAGATGTTCTCCATTTCTGGAAGTAAACACATACATGTGCACTATGCAGATGAATCCATAACATGAAATCTGGGACCTCTATTTGAGTTCAATTTGGGACAGAGGCATGCGTAATTTTTCAACGCAATGTGCGCACATGGAGCACTGTTTAATATTCAACCAATCATCAATTAACTCTAAATTTAGATTGATGCAATATTTACAAATTATTTTCTAAAAATCAGTCAAAAACGAAAGTAAATTTATGTGAAGCATAAATGTGTATCACTATGCGCTCAATTTGTTTGGTATACAAAACTGGTGTTTTGACAGGTTTATAAGCATCATGTGGTATAAAACACAATACCGTGTAATAGTATCTTTGGCCTTAATTTTGGCCATGAATTATAAAAGCAGTCTGCTTTTAATTCACTACGATGCATCTCTCCCTAGAAATTAGCGACTCCTATCCTAAAAACACCATGGTGTGAATACCCAATAAAAGCAATAATTTGCCGATTATAAATATAGAGATCGCTGAAAAGGTGTAAAAAACAACACTGGGTCACTCAACTAGAAGATGTGGTTTGCTAATAGGGGGCGATAAAGGGATTAGCGATGGTAATTTAAGTCAGACAGAGCTTGAAAAGCAAATTTTATTGTGACCTTATAGAAGCTATGTCGTTTTTTATAAATGTCGGGACATATTGTGTCACATCAGGGCACCGGGACAAATCTCCCAAAAGCAGGACTGTCCCACCAAGATCAGAACATCTGGCATGTATGGTCATTTGGTCTTGACAAAATGTATTATTCCGGCAGAAAAATTGCAATTTTCACTTAACCCTACATCGAGGTGTAAAGTAAATATTAAAGTGTTTTTTGTTAGGGGACATGTTACTGATGAAGAATACAAATGATGCCGGGCTGATATCTTTGGGGATTAGAGAAATTCAAGATGGCGTCCAAGATGACGGCCATGTTTTCTCTTATTTGTTAAAACATATAGATATGCATTATTTGATGTATTTTAATGTCATTTTGATATTGTTATGTGTTTAATATGAATAAAAAAGTGCAAACGTGTGTAATATAAAAAACAGCATGAATGTGGTGTCCAAAATGGCTGCCAGAATCAAGATAGCTGCTAGAAAAATAACTCATAAATCAAGATCATATCCAAATTTTCTCATAAGAGTAATGAACAGAAAAAAATAATACAATTTAGTCACAATTTTGAATGTTATAGAAGTGTTCAATAATTGAATTTCAATAATACACATGTCATTAAGCACATTATATATTGATTAAAACACCATTCTACATATAATTTAACCTCTGGGAACCAAGACTAGGTCACATTTTTCAAACATCATCGTATAAAGTAGTATCTATAATAGTTAAGCTCACGTTGTGAGTTGTCATCTAGCGTAGATGTTCCAATCTAAATATTAGTTCAGTCCCCATGTTTGCCTTTCAAACCAGCAGTTACATAAAGCAATACACTATTATTCTCCATCGTTCCTTTCTCATCGACAAAGTTAGTTATCTAACAGGCATGTTTTGTCTGCTCCTAATGTTACATTTTATTTTGTCAACCTGAACCTTCTGAAAGCGCGAAAGATGGTACATGGTAGTCGCCCTTGATTACTTGAGCACCGAAGTGTTGAACAAGGGCTATCATCTATACACCCACGTGTTATCATTTTAGGCACATGGGATGGAGCTAAAGCAACATTTGATGAGCAGGCACACTACTGTCATGGGTAAACAGTGTTTGACGCCTCTTCCTTTCGCCAACCATAATCACATGGGCTCAGATCTGGGGGATCTGCATATAATGCGTTTTTCTATATACACGCCTGAATATGAGCACGTTTCACATTTTCATATAATGCTTCCGTGGTTGGCGGCAAGCCAATGCTAGGATTGCATAGCCTTACTTGACTTTCCTACCCTAGCTATATACCTGAATAGACATGTCCTCTGTATCAGGTTTTCCATATCAAGTGAGACAAATCTGGTTGCTTCCTTCACAGCTTCTTTTATACAAGCTGTTTTATCATCTAACAATCTGATGAAGTTGCCCTCGTTCAGCATCTCAATAACTGTACCCTTACCGATACTACACTGTTCAGCCACAACTGCTTTATGGGCAGATTTGCGAATGTCTATAATTGCTCTTAATCTCTCACTGCTGATTCAATGATGACCAAAGATGAAAGTTTCAGAAAAACATAGTAATATAACGACACAACAAACATGTTTATAATCACCAGCTACCACAGAAATGCCAGTGTGTTCTGCTTCTACAGCATTAACCATTTGCCTCATCATAATAGCATAAGCTTCTTCGAGTGTTGTTTTTAAATAAGCCTGATTAATTATATAATGACACCTTTATACATTGCAGTGGATGTATCATGACTGCCTGTAATTACCAACTTGTGTATTTGAGTGCACAATATGTAAAATTCTTTATCCGTGCATAACGCTTTACAAATCGGAGAGACCCGCTGTAGTTTGTTCTCGTGACATCGAGTATAACATTCTTTAGTGGTAATGACATGTCAACCGTTTGTACACAATTGAGACATTCGATTGTCTACCTGACCTAGCCACACTCTTGGTGCTGAACACCATTTACCGGTCAAACACTTAGTAAACATCACATTTAATCAGATTGGGTTTTATTTACGACTTAAAGTTGTAAATATAGGCATTATTTTTCCGTCTAAGAGCAAGTGAATGACATATTCGGCATCAGATCTGATTTTTACTGAGCATGTGATCTGGCTTTTTAAGTGCCGATCAGACACTACTGCTTTTAATTGATTCTTAAGCACCGATTTTTTTTTTAATTTGAGTTCTCCTTTTACAGTAAACAGATCAGTATGTATATATACCATAGCCAAGTCATGGTTTAGTATATGGTAAATGTCAGTTTCCCTAGAATTAGCTTGTAAGCCAATCAGTCTTGAATAAATCAGATGTCACACACTAATGTGCTTTCTAGACACGGGACGCATAAGTATATATCAAATGTTTGCGTCCCCTGCAATTTCTATGCGTCCAGAACGCAGGACGCAGACCTAAAATTATCCCTGCAGTACATTTGTATGTAAATTATGGTTTTGTAGTTTTCTTGTCTGTAATCTCTTCATGTCAGCGATTTTTTTCCTTCTTTATAAAGTGCCGGTAAACGGCACTTTCCCAATTACGAAAATACTACAAATTTCCCCATTGCTGGCCAAAAAATTCCAATTTAAGGTAAAAAAAAAATTTTTTTTTTTTTTTTGGAAAATGCAAAATTTTGTTAGTTTCCCTGTGCAGCTCTATGGTTTTAACCTAGGTAAACATAATATTGACAGCTTGAAAACACTTAGTTATCAATTTTAAAGTCATGGGTCAAACAGAATTCTCAAACCTAAATTCAAGCACTTTTCAAGGACTTTTCAAGGCCAAATTTTCATTTTCAAGGCCGAGAACCGTACGTTAGTTTCCTTAAAAAAGCGCATTTTCAAGCAAGTAAATATCATTTATTTGCTCAAACAAATTAAACTTATTCCACAATAACTCATACATGTTATTTCTAGTTATTACATACCGGTTATCCATCCTTAACTCAATGAGTCTCACATACAGTTTGTCAACCAGTTCCGGATATTCAGCAGTTCCGATTAATTTGTATTTAATTTTCCATAATGCCCCAATAAAAACAAAATGATAAGTGTCTAAGGTATACATTAGGTAAAGGAATAAATTAACAAAGTTTTAGCAAGAAATCTTTTGTAAATAGCTTACAGGGTGGAAAAATGCAGCAAAAAGTTAACCGGAACTGATTGAATGAGTTATGTTTTGAAATGTGCATATGGATATAGAAGGCTTTACTATTTTCAAATAAACTTTTTGCTGATTGAAAACAAATGCTATGACAATGTTTTGAAATACTAATTCTGTAAGCTGAATGATTTTTAATAATTTTCCTAAGGTTGAACTTTAATTGGCTATTTATGACAAAAAACTGCATATGCCGTCTGACCTAAGCTGTTATCATACAAAATAGATTATTACCCTTTATTTTTACATCTTCTCACATTGACACTAAATCCCGATAAAATTATTGTGGTAAAAAGAATAAATGTTTTTGCCGGGCGATTCTAAACTGGTGTACTGACTGTATGTATTTACTTTTTAAAGTTATTACAAACAAACACATTGCTTCTCAATTTCATGTTTTCTTTGTGGGTTTCCCCTTTCTCATGGCTTTTCAAAGCGCTTTACACCATCCCCCGACATCAACGGTCCTCATACAGACAGCCGAAAATGTGCTTTTTGAATGTCATTTGTTTTCTGTACCCAGGAATATTCAGTTAACCACCCTGGTTTGAAATGACACTTTCCCATCGCTGCGTTTTCACTCGCGAAAATTGATCACAATGGAGAATCTCTGATGTAGTACACATAATCTGTGACGAGTACACATAACGTTTCGTACTCAATAGTGTACGAACTTATATTTCGTACTCAACTTTTTGCGCGAAGGAATTTATGATAAATTTTCGTAATATTTCCCTTAAGAACGATTTAAGTTTATAATTAAAGCGATGATACATGTAATTTTGAGCGGAAATAAACATGTTCAAGGCTTTTTTACATGAAATAAGCACTTTTCAAGCACTTTTTCAAGGCCAACCTTTATTCAAGGGCTTTTCAAGCCTAGGACTCGTTTTCAAGCACTTTTCAAGCCCTGTGCGAACCCTGAAAGTATTTGGGAGCATAAAATCAAATACACCAATTTCCCAATTTGAGGGTTTCACGACTCGATTTTTCCCAATTTGAGGGTTTTCACGACTCAATTTTTCCCAATTGGACCGGCACGGGTACTTTTCCCAATTGGACAAAAAAAATCGCTGCATGCATATGTAAAATAATACATTTATGAGATTATAGTAGAAAATATTGAATGGTCTTTACAAAATTCCATTCAGAAATACAATTAGTTCAGTTTTATAGCATGAAAGTCCGAATCAAAGTAGTGGAATGACATTTTAACTGCAGTTATTTGCATAAGCAATCATAGTGGCAGCCATCTTGCGTATAATCTGGAATTTGATTTCGATTAATTCACTTCCAAATTATTAACCATCATAATACCATTCTAATTTAGGCTGCACAGATCCAAAATAAAAGATAACAAAATATCACCACCCACTTTAAAATGCTGAAAACGAAAATGCTGAAAACGGTGGCCATTTTGGACGTCGTCTTGGATTTCTCAAAACCCCCAAATATACCAGCCCTTCATCATTTGGATTCTTCATCAGTAACATGTCCCCTAACACAAAACACTTTTTTTTATACACCTCAATTTCGTATATATGTCAATTTTCTGCTGGACTATATACTCTCTGGGCATAAAAAAATAAGTCCATACACTTTTGAGAAGAATAATTCAAACTGCAAAAATATGAAGTTTGAACAGGTATGCCTGCCAGAAGCAATGTTTTAGTCAAGAAATGTGGTGATTGATCAGTAACTGCTAAAATGGAAAACTGCAGATTAATCAAAGCCTTTTACTTTACAGTTCAATTGATGATTTGGTTGATAAATGTACATGGCATAGGTATAACTATGCATGACCTAAAAATCTTTCGTAAATTTTGGTGAAGGTAACAAAAACAGTAATGAAAGCTGACATGAAAGTTGTCTTCCAATCCCATAAAAGACCATTTGACATACGAGATTGTGCTTTATTGAGATTGTGAAAAAAAAGGGGTTTCATGCATGCGCGTAAAGTGTCATCCCAGATTAGCCTGTGCAGTCAGCACAGGCTAATCAGGGACAACTCTTTCTGCTATTTTATATTTTATGTTTAAAAAAAGTCTCTTCTTAGCTAAAATCCAATTTAGGCAGAAAGTGTCCCTGATTAGCACAGAAAAATCTGGGATGACACTTAAAGCACATGCATTTAACCCCCTTTTCACAGAGCACGGCTCATATATACAAGAGCACCGCATAACGGGTGCCACGCTTGGCTGCGGGTGCAGTTTTTAATAAATGATTTTTTTTATTTTTTTTTAGAGGTCACAGTGACCTTGACCTTTGACCTAGTGACCCAAAAATGGCTGTGGCATGTAGAACTCATCAAGGTGCAGCTACATGTGAAGTTTCAAAGTTGTAGGTTGAAGCGGACGGCGGAAGATGAGCTGGCTATGACAATACCTCGGGTTTTCTCCGAAAACAGCCCAGCTAATTATGAGATTTTCGTCAAGTGCTGATACATCTGTGAGCATCCCACATGATTAACAAATTGAAACTGAAAGCATCCCTTAACCCTTTGCATGCTGGGAAATTTGTCGTCTGCTAAAATGTTGTCTGCTGAATTTCTAAAATTAGCATCTTCTTCTATTTTTTTCAAAGAATACTATCAGAAAAGCAAACAGTTTGGATCCTGACAGAACGTGGCGTCTCATCTGGATCCAAACTGTTTGCAAAGGCCTTCAAAATTCGGTTCCAGCACTGAAAGAGTTAATCTATCAAATGCACTTAGGTGAAATACTTATACATTTTAAAGCAGCCCATGTGATTAACAATCATTCAAACCTGAAAACCATTGATTCTATTAACAGCTGAGTGCGAGTACATGGATCCCTTGCAACAGCTTTTTGTTCACTAACAATTACAGCTATGTAATTTACACATCACAGTAATTATGAAATTTCAACATTTTCAAGACACTACAACATCGTCGGCTGAAGACTTTTGTGATACACATGTTATAATTCATTTTAGCTCAAATGGCCTACTGTAAGTCAATGTACTGAACCCTTTTAATATATTACGGAATCCCGCAAAGGCATAGAGCAGAATAAACGTTTTTTTCACAAGCTAAATGAGTGGATAGCACAGGCTGGTCTGAAGCTATGCTGGCTGCATTTGGCATAAGACCCATTTTTGCATGATGTTAGTCAAATGTTTATGATTCTCAACACTGCAGAGCATGTTTTGCTCTAAGTAGCCGAGAACAAGATTCAAACTAATCCTGCTTCATTTCTATTGATCCTGCTTTAGCAATTAAGGCCAGCAGACGTCATATGATGCTTAGAGTACTTTAACTGCTCATTCCACGCATCCACTGTGATCAATTTTAATTTAAGCATCACAAGACAAAATCTCCAAACAAATGTTTGGTTCTCAAAAGGATAGCTAACAAGAAATGATTACATTGGGGGGGGGGGGTGAAATAATTATGTACAAAACCGAAAATGAAGGTTAGTAAGTGACTAATACTTCACTTATGAACAAGAGGGCCAAGATGGCCCTAGTCTAGTTAGCTCACCTGAGAGGAGTCGGTTCATTCAATTTTTACCAAACGTCAAACTTGACCTAGATATTGTCCAGACAAACATCCTGGTAAGTTTCATCGTTATTAAACCAAAACTCTGGAGTATCGAGTGTTTTTGTTTTTGTAAGATTTGACCTGGTGACCTATATTTTGAGTTGACCCCCCTTACCAAACATCAAACTTTGCTTACAAAAATAAATATTATGACCAAGATTCATAAAATCTGAACCAAATACCTCACAAAATTGTGACCTCTAGAGTGTTTACAAGGATTTTGTATAATATAATGAAAATTTGGACAATCTAAGGGCAATAATTATGGCATTAATTATGTGATTTTGCTCATTATAAACTTGACTGAGATCTTTCAGCAATTTTGATAAAGAATGCTTGAGAAATGTGAATGCTAGAGTGTTTAGAAACCAAATGTGGAGGGGCGGACGGCGGACAAAGACCAGTCCTAAAACCTCATCTGAGCAATCAGGTGAGCTAAAAAGTGTGTTTCACCCATCTGAGCCATTTTCCAACTTGTCCAAGAAATCAATAAAACCAATGTATTGACTAAGTTTCACAATGATTAGGCAAAAAATGTGACTTCTATAGTGTTCGATCACAAGGTTTCTCTCTAGTCACATAAGGAAAACTGCCCCACCCCCCTGGCAGCCATGTTTCTTGACCGATCGAGACTATTTGCAAACTCATCTGAGATACATATAAAATTAATCTTTTCACCAAGTTTCATTATGATTGGGCAAAAAATGTGACTTCTAGAGTGTTCACAAGCTTTTTTTACTATATAAATATAAGAAAACTGCCCCCCCCCCCCCCCCCCCCCCCCTCCCCCGGCAGCCATGTTATTAAACTGACCGGAACCATTTTCCAACTCAACTCTCATATCAAGGAAACAAATGTTCTGACCAAAGTTCATGAAAATTGGGCCAAAAATGTGACTTCTCGAGTGTTCACATGTTTTCACTATATACATTTAGAGAAAAATGCCCAGCCCACTGGCGGCCATGTTTTTTCACCGATCTGGACCATTTTCGAACTCGTCCGAGATGTCAAAAAAAAAACAATGTGTTTACCAACTTTCATGATGATTGGGCAAAAATTGTGACATCTAGAGTGTTTACAAGGTTTCTCTATAGCCAAATAAGGAAAACTGCCCCGCCCCCTGGCGGCCATGTTTTTCAACAGACCGGAACGACTTTTGAACTCAACCAACATATCATTAAGACAAACATTTTGACAGTTACATGAAGATTAGGCATGAAATGTGATTTCTACAGTGTTTACAAGTTTTTTCTTTTTTTTTGACCTAGTGACCTAGTTTTTGACCCGGCACGACCAAGTGTCTAACTTGACCGAGATTTTATTGGGACAAAGCTTCTGACCAAGTTTCATGAAGATCGGACAATAAATGTGGCCTCTAGAGTGCTTACAAACAAATGTGAACAGACGGACGGACGGACAGACGACGGACAAAACCGGTCATAAAAGCTCACCTGAGCAATCAGGTGAGCTAAAAATCAGAGTTTCAATTAACATCCAAATTATGGTCTTCAATATCAAGGACAGTTTCTAAACTGTCTTAAAAATCTAGCAATTTTTTTTTGGTCTCATAAGATGACAGTGTTTCTCCTGACCAGACTAGAAGGACTCTGGGGATCATCAAATAAGGTTTAAACAGAACCAAAATTTAATGACAAAATCTTTTAATAATGACTGAATCTCTAAACAAACATTCTTGCAGTAGTGCTACCAAAGACACAAACTCAATGATATTTCAGTAAGCCTCTTGACACTCAGCAAATAAGACAGACACAATATTCCGACTTTACAGCTGGGCAACAAGTAGTGTACTTATTCTTATCTTAATGGTAAACCCTTTACCCCTGAGATACATATTTTGACGCATTTCACTTAGAAAGTTAAATTTAATTAAAACTTTTATTACTATATTCAAGTTTTAGACGTTTCAACCCTTAGATACTGATGAGCAGCAAACAGCATAAAATCTGAACAGACTGCATGTTACTCCCAGGCTGTTATGGTTTTATGCTGGTTGCATAAACGCACCTGTACTTTAGTACTGTGATGTAGTTCCTTGGAGAAGGCAATAAAATAAACGTAGACAAAGTCCATTTCAGATTTCTTTACGTTCTATTTCTGCATAAATTATTAACACAACACACTGTTTTAAAATGTTTGTAAGATAAACGCAAAGACCTGCAACAGGCCCCGCCCGCGACAGCAAGAAATTATGACCTCTTCTATCCGGCTGTGGTCGGCAGACTAATTTTGTATTTAATAAGAACAAAATACATATATCAAATGGTAACAATCTCATGGGTCATGTGCAAAGTCATGTGCAACGTAAATATTATGTATGCAACGGACACATAACAAATACAATTAATATTTTTTTATCCATTAATTAGCCAAAGAAAAGTACATTTTATTTTATGAGTTTAAAAGCATTGTCATAACTAATGATAAGTATATAAATCTCCACTTTCACCACCATTTCCTAAAGTTATGCAATACTCATTTGAGACACACATCTTAAGATAAAAAGTACAAATAATTTCAATTTTCTCTGTAAGCTCACCTAGCCTATGTGACACTTCCATGATTATTGCCATACATTTCTTGATTCTATTTACAAGTTCCAAGCTTGAATTAGACATACACATATAAACAAGAATGGGGTTTGTCTGATGGTTGACGGATATTACTGGTGTTATATGTATAATTGTAATTAAGGCACCAGTTATTCGGAGAGCCTTTCAGTTTAATGACCTATATCCCAAGTTTTATAGAAAAGCTAGTCCATCACAACTCCAGGATATCATCAAAAGATTTTTACAGGAAATGAAATCTACTATATCTGAATGGAAAAATATCTGCACAGTCTCAACAATTATGGGTTTCAAATAAAAAAGGTGGTTTACATTGCCTCTGGTGGTAATTTTTACCAGGCAATTTGATCTGGAGGACTATTAATTTAACTGATCTGGTACATATGTCAATCATTCCTAAGTGTATAATATATTTCATATCTAACTAGAAATGGCGCCGCATGTTTGACCCAAGGGGCACCCCAGGGTTGGTAAAGGGGTTATGCATAAATTGAGTTGAAATTGACCGTATTGTCATAAGAGATGTTCAGTATCAATAAGAAGTGAATCGGTGTAGAAATGAAGACGTTAATGTAAAATAACATAAAACAAGAGATGTGTTTGTCAGAAACACAATGCCCCTTCCTGCGCCGCTTTGATTTATTAAAAAAAAAAATTCATTTGGCAGGTTCATTACTTACCTCCCTTTAAGCTTATTTTTTCACTTGGATTTGGGTTTTTTTACCTTTGACCTTGAAGGATGACCTTGACCTTTCACCACTCAAAATGTGCAACTCCATGAGATACACATGCGTGCCAAATATCAAGTTGCTATCTTAACAAGATGCGTTTGTGAAACACAATGTCCCCCTATATGACGTTTGACCTTGAAGGATGACCTTGACCTTGACCCTTCACCACTCAAAATGTGCAGCTCCATGAGATACACATGCATTTCAAATATAAAATTGCTAGCTTCAATATTGCATAAGTGACATTACATGAGCAATTTTGACCCATATATTTGACCTTGAAGGATGACCTTGACCTTGACCTTTCACCACTCAAAATGTGCACTTCCATGAGATACACATACATGCCAAATATCAAGTTGCTATCTTCAATATTGCAAAAGTATTCATAAAATAAGCGATTTGGGCCACATATATTTGACCTCTGACCTTGAAGGATGACCTTGACATTGACCTTTCACCACTCAAATTGTGCAGCTCCATGAGATACACATGCATGCCAAATATTAAGTTGCTATCTTCAATATTTCAAAAGTATTTATAAAATAAGCGATTTGAGCCACATATATTTGACCTCTGACCTTGAAGGATGACCTTGACCTTGACCTTTCACCACTCAAAATGTGCAGCTCCATGAGATACACATGCATGCCAAATATCAAGTTGCTACAGTCTAACCTGCACATCCGACCACTTGCATTTAGCGACCCACCTCGCTAAACGACCGTTATTAATTCCTCCCAAGCTAAAATCAATTAAAAATGGCTTTACTAAACGACCACCTTAAATCCGCGACCAACGACCATTGTTTTTCTTACAAATTAAGACTCGTTACGACAGTAAGCGACCATTTTGCAGTCTCGCAGTGAAGTTGCTAAGCGATGGTGACACTCAACTAACAATGCAGGTGATAATCCGCTAATTGGCATCCACGCTTGCACGCTGTTATCGGGAGCAAACTGTGAAAACTCGGCTGACATTAATTATTTGTGTACTTAAAGTTTGCAAATAATTGTTTTAATTACAATGACTATATTTACTCAAAGGTAAGTTTGTAACGGACAGCAGTATAAAAAGGGAGGTAAATAATTTTTCAAGCACTTGCAAAAGTACACAAACAGCGCAACATGTCTTCTACTAAACGAAAGTGTCTTACATTGGAAGAGCGGATGAAAGCACTAAAAATGCTTGAATCCGGGAGGAGCTGTAGGGCTGTAGCGACCGAGATGGGTGTTGGTAAGACACAAATACAGTCGGTGATGAAAAGAAAACGAGAAATTATTGAAGAGTATGAAGGGACCACTCCTGAAAGAACGGGCGCTCAAGTTCGCAGCAGAATTGGGGTTAGCGTCGTTCAAGGCATCAAATGGGTGGCTCGACTCATTCCTAAGACGCCATAACATTGTATTCAAAACACGGACGGGTGAGAGAGCGGAGGTGGATCCAGTCGTAGTGGATGACTGGAAAAAGCGTCTACCAACAATCTGCGAAGGTTATCAACCGTGTGACATCTATAACATGGATGAAACAGGATTATTCTACAAACAAAGCACAAGGTAAGAAAAAAATTAAAACACCCTAATAATAAAACACATAAATAAATGAAAATATAAATAAATAAACAAATAAATTATAATTTTATATTTCAAAATAACTTTTTTAATATTTTCAGTGCGACGTTCTTCAAGAAAGGCGAGACATGTGCCGGCGGGAAGATGGCGAAGGAGCGCATCACTGTGGGTTTATGTGCCTCGGTAACGGGAGATAAGCTGCCCCCAATCATCATCGGGAAATCAAAAAAACCGAGATGTTTTGGGTCAGTTACTCCCGACAAATTGCCGATACGGTATTACAACAACAAAAAGGCGTGGATGACGACCGGGATAATGGAAGACTGGCTGAAGTGGTTTGATCGGCGGATGCGACATGCCAGAAGACACGTCATATTATTCATAGACAACGCACCATCACACCCTCGCATCACACTAACCAACATCAAGCTACAGTTCCTTCCTCCAAACACAACATCAGTGATACAACCCATGGACCAAGGGATCATACAGACAATGAAGCTAAAGTACAGAAAACGTCAACTACAACACGTGATGATGGAGCTGGAGAGATCGTCGGCGACCACCGGACCTCAAATTCTGAAAGAGGTTAACATCCTACAAGCTATCTACTGGGTCATAAGCGCATGGAAGGAGACAACGACGGAGACGATCGGCAAGTGTTTCGCAAAATGCGGATTCATGAGTGACAGTGAAAAAAGTGCTAGTGCTAGTGACAGTGAAAAATGTGCAGATGACCGTGAAAAAAGTGTTAGTGAAAACATTACAAGTGACAAAAGTGACAAAAGTGAATGTGATGATGTTGAGGACGACTTGCCTCTCATCATGCACAAATTAGCACATGATTTATTTGGGTGTGAAGTGAAGGACCTCATCAACATTGACAGGGACTTCACAACATGCGCAACGGACATGGACGAATGGAAGAAGTCAGCACCGGAAATTCTACAAGAAGATGGATGTGACGAGGAAGATGACACCAACCCAACAGAAGAGGAAGCGACGACATCAGAAACAACACTCTCCATGAGTGAGGTAGTGGAAATGAGCAGAAAACTGAAGGACTGGGCAGTGAAGAAAGGGCACCATGATCTACTAGCGACATTGATGGAAGCCAGCAACCAGATAGGGGATATAGCCATGAATGGAGAGAAGGTGAAACAGACTAAGATTGAGGATTTCTTTTTCAGGCCATCTTAATATTGTTGTAATGTGTAAATATGTGTATGCTGTTCCATGTAAATATAATGTTCATTGTTGCTATGCTTGATATGTATGCTTTTTATTTGATATGTATGTATTATTGCAATTTTAATTGTTTAATTATATGACTGTTACATATTGTATTTGTAGTGGTTTAATTTGTATTTATTTGTATGTAAAGTTTGATGTATTAGGTAAATATGTTTATGTATTTTTTTATTAAATAAATGTATATTAATATATTAAATACAATTAAACAACAAACAACTTTTTTTTCTGTATATATTTCTATAAAAACGAACACTCAACATATATTTGAATGTATAATGTACATACTAAAGCGAGATACACATGCATGTACTGACATATGCTAATGTGTTGCATTAACAACGACCAACTGGTCTGACAGGTCAAACTGTACTCAGAGACCACCTCAGTTAAGAGACCACTTCCTAGATTCACCTTGGGTGGTCTCTGAAGACAGGTTAGACTGTATATTCAAAATAGCAAAAGTTATTGCAAAATGTTAAAGTTGGCGCAAACCAACCAACCAAACAACAGACCAACCAACTGACAGGGCAAAAACAATATGTCCCCTACTACTATAGTGGGGGACATAAAAATTGCAAAAGTTACGTCCAATGCACCATACTGGGGGCATAAAAATGAGTGAAAATCTCTGACCCGGCCCAACCTCAACCCCCATAACTTTTGAACCAGGGATCAGATAAAAATTCCAAATAGTGCAGGGTCGTACATATGCTCATAGCTACCATGTGTGTAAGTTTCAAAGTTCTAGTGCTCATAGTGTAGGAGGAGATAGTGGCCGGGACAGACAGACGGATGGACAGACGGCTGAGATCACCACAATTTCCCCGTGCTTTTCAAAAAGCGTGGGGATAACAATTAAAATCCTTCATATTGAACTGCTAGTATTCCAAATAAGTAACAAGAGAGCCTAAAAGACCCAAAGTCGCTCACCTGAGATACCAAGGAACTGACCTGTTCTGTGCAGCCCAGGATATCATTAGAACATATGTTCTGACCAAGTTTCAGAAAGATTGAACTATAAATGTGACTTTTAAAGTGTTAACAAGGTTTTACTTTTTAGACAATAACACACTGCAGAGCTGGGCCGGATGTCTATAATCGTCCTGCTGCCTACATAACGGTCCGAGGGTCTCGGGCCCTACTCTATAGTGTTAACAATGTAAATGTTGACACCGCAGGACGCACAATGGACAAAAGGCAACCTCAAAAGCTCACCATGAGCACATTGTGCTCAAGTTAGCTAACAAAAGGCGATCACAAAAGCTCATCGTAAGCACATTGTGTTCAGGTTAGCTAACAAAAGGCGATAACAAAGGTTCACCATCAGCACACTGTTCTCAAGTAAGCTAAAAAAAAGGCGAACTCAAAAGCTCATCATAAGCACATTGTGCTCAGGTGAGCTAAAAACATATGCATCCTATACAAAGTATTAATATTTTGTGTTATATACAATAATATGTTCAATCATATTTTATGACATATGGAGACTATTCTGTGTAATTTTATGTCCTTACAATATTATTCTTTAATTAATGAGCACTTTAAAAAGATAAAAAGATAAGCCCCAAGATATTCCCAGTTGTTTCTCTTGTTGCATCTCAAACAACACTTTATTAGCAAAAAACATTTCATCATATGAAATCATGAGTGTTAAGTTAACTTTCCAGGAAGATGTGTTTGTCATGCCCTTGGGAAATTAAGAAGTTGTAAGAAAAGCAAAACAAAAGGAACAGATAAATGGGAAGATATAAATAGAGTACCGCAACAACAGGCATTTCAAAACAGTAATAATATGTTGTAATAAATATAACATTTTCTCTGAATCAAATATCAACCATTTTATTCTCTCTGTTGACTGGAAAAGTTTAACTACCATATTTGATTTTAATATTATATGTGAAAACTTATATGAGTGTAAATGTAATAATGTAACAACGAAATTATAATATATAGGCAATATTTCTCATTAAAAAAATATTTAAATGCATGTAAAAATACCAAAAATGTTAAATATGTATAACAGCATTGCAAAAGTTTACTCAGTCTGGAATTGCCTCAGTTCACTGTAGGATAAACCAAGAAGGCAAAATCACTTGATTTGAAAAATGCTTTTATTAAAAAACATACATACATAAATATGAAGAATAGGCATGCATTTGCCATAAAGCCTGGGTTTTAAAGCCCTACAAATAAATTTTCTTAATTTAATTCATAGCGCTATCCCAAGCAGGTCAGTATGTAAGCTACCTGCATAATCAATTACTGCAACATATCTTTGTACAAATCAACCAAAAGAGTAAAAACCTTTCATTTTGTACAATCACCTTGACCTTAATGACCCAAAAAGAAATCCAGGGCCCGTATTCACCAAACAGTTCTTAGATTTAAGTCTAAGAATAAAGAAAATTCTTTAAATTAAAATATTCAAGAATTTCTTTAATTTTGAGTCAAACTCTGCAGTAAACATCTCTATGTATATTATTTTTCATATAGAACATTTTGTTTATGACATAATCACTAATGGAGGCCTTTATATATTCAAACACTGAACACATTTTTCAAAGTCTATTCTTTATTCTTAAGTCTAAGAATCGGTTGGTGAATACGGGCCCAGAGCTAGGTCTGCATGCATTAAACATTAGATTTCAGCGCTGTATTTCCATTCAAACCCAAGCCCACCAAATTCAAGTAATTGGACATAAACTGTGAGTCTATTTCTAGTAACAGTGACCTTGACCTGACTGGTACCATATGCCAGGTGCAGAGTCTCCATAGATCTGACATTCACACAAGTTCAATTAAAACTAGACTTCACTATTGAAAAAGCCCTGGTTGACACCTCTTCCAACTGAAAACTGCCCTTACAAATATCTAATAATAAGGGTTTCCAACTTGATTAATGCATTAAATGAAGCAAAAATCTTAAGAAATCTTAAGAAATTAATTGTGCTAAAATCTGGGTCAACACTTCAAAGTGTATCTCAACTAGATTTGTTGTTGTTTTATAACTTTATCTTGTTGCAGACAACATTTTTATGTCTCCCACCACTATAGTGGTTGATACCACAGGGCAGTGCAAGGCCAAGATTGGAGAACGCAGTAAGGTGGAGCTTGATACTGCAGGGCAGTGCAAGGCCAAGATTGGAGAACGCAGTGAGGTGGAGCTTGATACGGCAGGGCAGTGCAAGGCCAAGATTGGAGAACGCAGTGAGGTGGAGCTTGATACTGCAGGGCGGTGCAAGGCCAAGATTGGAGAACGCAGTGAGGTGGAGCTTGATACCGCAGGGCAGCGCAAGGCCAAGATTGGAGAACACAGTGAGGTGAAGCCTGATACAACAGGGCAGCGCAAGGCCAAGATTGGAGAACACAGTGAGGTAAAGCTTGATACTGCAGGGCGGTGCAAGGCCAAGATTCGAGAACACAGTGAGGTGAAGCTTGATACTGCAGGGCAGTGCAAGGCCAAGGTTGGAGAACACAGTGAGGTGAAGCTTGATACTGCAGGGCGGTGCAAGGCCAAGATTGGAGAACGCAGTGAGGTGAAGCTTGATACTGCAGGGCAGTGCAAGGCCAAGATTGGAGAACACAGTGAGGTGAAGCTTGATACTGCAGGGCGGTGCAAGGCCAAGATTGGAGTTTTTTACCTTTCACCTTGAAGGATGACCTTGACCTTTCACAACTCAAAATGTGCAGCTCCATGAGATACACATGCATGCCAAATATCAAGTTGCTATCATCAATATAGCAAAAGTTAAGAGCAAGGTTAAAGTTTTGTGACACATACAATGACAGACAGACAGACAGGCGACGATCAATATACCCCTGATCATTGGATCCGGGGGCATAAAAAAAAATATCTTGTTTATCAATTCAGTTTAGTACCAAATCTTACTTTAACCTATAAATTTTCTAAAAGCTACCAGAATCTACCACATAACCCAAGCAAATACTCTGTGTCATTTGAGGAAGATCTATTGTTTGCATGTCACGAGTCAATTAATTATGATGTTTAACAATGAGCTTGTTTTACTGTGAAATGCTGAGAAAAAGGTCAAAACTAATAAGTTAAGATCTGTCACAGAAACCACTTTGCCTTCTTTGAAACAATAAGCTATGAAAGAAGTTTACAGCAAGCAGTAAAACTGTAAAGTGGCAAGGCCATCTTCTTAAACAAATCTCAAACAAAATAAATTCCTTTTCTATTTATCTTGCTCCTTTTCTGTTAATCCTGCTCAAGCAATTTACGCCTTCAAAAGTCAAGTGATGCTGAGAGTACTTCAGATTGTAAATCATTCTCTTGGCCCGAACCGGTCTATTTTTATCAACTGCATCACAAGACAAAACTAGAAATGATTATATGTCAGGAGGAAATAATTATGAACAAGACAGAAAACGAAGGTTAGTAGGTGATTGTGCAACATTTATCAAGAAAAAATAATCGTTTTGTTTAACGCCTAAATTATGGCTTTCAATATCAAGGATGGTTTCTAAACTGTCTTAAATTTCAGTGCTTCCTTTTAGTTCAATAATACACAAAGCTAAAAATGCTGCTGAAATTATACGACTTGTTTCACGTGAAACTTTGTTGAATAATTATATCATCAGACAACCAACAAGTAATATGAGGTATTAGAATATACAAGCTAAACTTAGGAAGAAATTGACAAAGGGGAACAAGTCCATAGATTATGCAGTAAGTATGTCATTGACAAACAGCTTGATAGTTAAAAAATAGTGTGCAGCCAGACTTAACCAACAGACAGAGTGAATATTATAGCTATATTGGACACGCTTAACTTTTGTTGTCAAACTGATGTTTCTGAGAGACTAAAAATCGTTCATCTCAAATCAACCTGCAACTCAAAACTTACATAAGAGTCTCAACATGAGATATTTGGCCTTCTGCAATAGGCCACCAGGGTAGCTCCAGACCAGCCTGCAAAATGGGCATCAACAAATAAGGTCTAAACTGAATCCATCTGACTTTAACGATGACTTGATCTCAAAAACACATGCTCAGTACTGCTTCTACCAAAAACCTAGGCTCAACGGCATTTAAAACAAGAGGGCCATGATGTCCCTGAATCGCTCACCTGACTAACCAAATACAATCCAAACCCAGATTCCATTCAGATAAACATTCTGACCAAATTTCATAAAGATTGGATGAAAACTGCGACCTCTATTGTCTATACAAGGTTTTTCTATTATTTGACCTAGTGACCTAGTTTTTGACCTGGTGACCTAGTTTTTGACCCCAGATGACCCAAATACAATCCCAACCCAGTTTTTATCAAGATAAACATTCTGACCAAATTTCATGAAGATTGGATGAAAACTGTGACCTCTACTGTCTACACAAACAAATTGTTGACGGTTTTTGTGACCTTGTTTTTGACCTAGTGACCTAGTTTTTGAACTCAGATGACCCGAATACAATCCCAATCCAGATTTTATCAAGATAAACAATCTGACCAAATTTCAAAAAGATTGGATGAAAACTGCGACCTCTATTGCCTACACAAGGTTTTTCTATTATTTGACCTAGTTTTTGACCTTGTTACCTAGTTTTTAACCCCAGATGACCCAAATACAATCCCAACCCAGATTTCATCAAGATAAACATTCTGATTAAATTTCATAAAGATTGGATGAAAACTGTGACCTCTACTGTCTACACAAGCTTATTGATGACGGACAAACACACGCACGCACATACGGACGCCGGACATCACACGGTCACATAGACTCACCATGTCACTTTGTGACAGGTGAGCTAAAAAGATTCTTGACACTCAGAAAATAAAACTGGCAAAATGTTCCAACTTTATAACCCTACAATAAGTAGGGTATTAATTCAACTCCATGGGTTAAAGGTATCTTAATGAGAACAATATTAAAATATCATGTATGGCCTATATTCTTTGATTTATTTTAGAAAACCTGATTACCAGTTGTGAAGATATAATGATAATCTGCATCCACTTGCAGGATTATCTCTCACAGGTTTACAAAAATAGCAGCACATAATCTGCAGGCAGGTAATTAGCCAATAATGATCTTATAATGCTCAAACAAACATGCACACGCCTGGTGCTTGATAACAATTTGGCATTCCAATGAATACAACAACATTAACGTGTCATGCATTTCACAAATTTCAGGAATGTGGAGAATTGCAATCAAAATACCAGCTGTTAATTTATTTCATTCAGTGGGTGGCATTGGAACAAGTACATTTTATTTACTAAATTTAAAAGCATGGTCATAACTTATTATAAATAATGATGGTTTTCAATTTGTTCACGTTAACATTTCCTGAAGTTATGCATTCCTCTTTTGTGACACACATCTCAAAACATAATAATTGAAACACAATATTTACCCATGTTTTACTTCTACAAGGTCACTAGTGTCCATAAAATAAACTAAATAAACCCATACATTAAACAGCACTTACTGGTACAACCAACCAGATAGAAATTTAGTCTTCTACAAAAAAAATCAAGCAAATATTGCCAATCAAAAACATATATGCGCAATGAAGATTAGAACTATAATTACTTGACAAGGTCCGAAACACTATTAATTTTTCAGCTGCAAGTTCGTCAATTTCTACGTAAAGAATACATGTCTGATGATATGATTTGAAGACATATCTTTGACCAATAAATCTGACCCAGATCTGATTTAATTTTCTGTTAGGAACTATCAGATCTGAGGTTGTAAAATGCTGGTACAATTCAACCATTTCAGACAAATGCTCACTCATTCCAAACATTTTTAAAATCAAGATCTTGGTGAATATCAAGGCGTTTTGTCAAGATACTGTAAATAAGTGGTATACACTGCAACTTCAGTCCGTTATATTACGACATCCAATATATGGGGATTTATGGTGGATCACTTTTTTTGGCACTTTTTAATTTTCTGTGTAATTCAAAATTCATGAATCCAGTTTGGTCCAGATTGTTTGCTTTCATTGTGCATCACATTCATGCTTGTGTACTGCGACAAACAATAACCCCTATTGCCCAACATCAAAGGTCATTTTGTGTGTCAGCTGACAACTTTCTCCATTGAATTTGCTTTGAACAGACATGATGCCAGATCTCAACCACTTCCTTCCTTGTAAGTGTATCAGCCAATCAGCGCTCAGGCTGTCAAATATACACAGTCCCCCACATTTGAAAATACTTACACGGAGTTATGCTTTATGTTATACCAATTAATACCATACAGATATAACACATGAAGCAATAGAGTAGGTAAATAGCATGTTTTAAAATAGCCAAAATATGCTAATCCATACATATACATGCATGAATGACCCGACAAGATGTATAGCGAAACTTATTTATCTTGATCATGATCTGTGGATCCCGCAAACCAAGATTTAACGGAGTTGCATTGTACATGATAATTTATATCAATCAAGTCTGTAACAGGCTATTAATCATGAATAAATATGAAATATTCATGTATTAAAAGGATCTATTGATTCACCTGCTTTTCTGTGTTAAATACTAATTATTGTTATTTCAGACCATAAAGTGTCATGAAGCAAACATAAAGGTAATAAAGAATATATACTTTACCTCAGCAATCAAGCTGTCATTTGCCATTTGCGAAAAATATTGAAAATTTTGCTAAACAAAATTCTGATTTGCGATGATGATAAAATCTATTATGTTTTGTACTTTGTATGATTGTCATGATTTACTATATTCAAAACTGTATGTTTAATTATAATATGTGATATGTGCTTGTGGTAATACAATGAAATAAACAAGATGTGTTTGTGAAACACTATGTACCCGTATATGACGTTTGACCTTGAAGGATGACCTTGACCCTTCACCACTCAAAATGTGCAGCTCCATGAGATACACATGCATGTCAAATATAAAATTGCTAGCTTCAATATTGCAGAAGTGACATTACATGAGCAATTTTGACCCATATATTTGACCTTGAAGGATGACCTTGACCTTTCACCACTCAAAATGTGCAGCTCCATGTGATACACATGCATACCAAATATCAAGTTGCTATCTTCAATATTGCAAAAGTACTCATAAAATGAGTGATTTCGGCCACATATATGTGACTTCTGACCTTGAAGGATGACCTTGACCTTGACCTATCACCACTCAAAATGTGCAGCTCCATGAGATACACATGCATGCCAAATATCAAGTTGCTATCTTGAATATTGAAATATTGCAAAAGTGTACATTAAATGAGCAATTTTGACCCATATATTTGACCTTTGACCTTGACGGATGACCTTGACCTTTCACCACTCAAAATGTGCAGCTCCATGAGATACATATGCATGCCAAATATCAAGTTGCTATCTTCAATATTGCAAAAGTTATTGCAAATGTTAAAGTTGGCGCAAACCAACAGACCAACCAACAGACCAACAAACAGGGCAAAAATAGTAGTGGGGGACATAAAAAAAAATCAATAAACTCAATATCATTATTTAATTATCAGTTTCATGTGCCGTAAAAAAAGTAGTTGGCTCAACAATATTTTGTTCCAGTGCAAGCTGTGTAGACCAATTAGAAATTACATTATTCTACCATGAAACACAGGAACAGCTTCCTTTGATATCATGATTTTGATATTATAAATGCTAGGACAAAGAAAATATAACTATTGAAAGCAACATTTAATATTTAATGCACATGACTGTTTTTATTGTTCTTTCAAGATTATTTGTGAATAGAACAAGGTTACAATCTAGATAAAGAAATCTATATAAAAAAAAAAGAAGAAAAAAGACCAGACACAAAAGGAACTAGATATATAGTTTCCCTCCACCATCTTACCTCGGGGTCTAGAAATACATGGCAGTCTGCCCGTTCACCGTCTCTCCCTGCCCGCCCAATCTCCTGCACATAACTCTCGAAGCTCTTTGGCATGTTATAATGGATCACACCGCGCACGTCAGACTTGTCCAGCCCCATTCCAAATGCCACCGTTGCCACCACAACTCTCAGTTTCCCTCCCATAAAAGCGTTCTGGACCCTCTTTCGCTGAGCGGCGCTCAGACCTGCATGGTAACTTTCCGCACCCCACTCGAGTTTTGGTTTTTGTCGTCTGCCGTTGTCAGTGAGTTTCTCCGCAGGTGCTCCGGTGTTCATGCAGGTGCGGATAATTGTGGCCACCTTGTCAGTATGGTCCCGCCTCGTGCAGTAGATGATGATGGAGTTAAGCGAGCTGAATCGTTCTCCTTTAAGCAAACCAATCAAGGCCTGAAAGTGAAGAAAATGAAAGGTTACCGACCAGGGTGTGGTTCTGGAAACACATCATTTGTATATAATATCATTCCCCAATTGCATGGCTGAACACGCATGGCTGAACACAAAATTCTCAATGTTCAACAAGATCCAACACAGTTTTGAACAATATGCAAATATATCTTGGTATTGAAAAGGAGATCAGCATAAAGGAGGAGAAATCATACTACATTGTGCTTTAATAATCTCAGTCTTTGTGTAAACAAATACATTAATGTCAGTAAATTATTTTTTAACAAGACTATTGCCAAGGAATAAAAGTCCCCTACCAGCTCCACCATTGTCAGAAATTCCACCATTGTCAGAATATATTTATGTTGTTGCCATAGCAACCAGAAATTTTGACGTAGGAACAAAATGAAATGATGTGCATTATGTCCAAATTGCCATCTATCCATGTTGGAAGTTTCATTAAACAAGAGGGACAAGATGGCCCTAGTTCGCTTACCTGAGAGGGGTCGGTTTATTCAATCTTTACCTAATGTCAAACATGACCTAGATATTGACCTGACAAACATCCTGGTCAAGTTTCATCATTATTGAACCAAAACTCTGGCGTAGGGAGTGTTCTTGTTTTTGTAAGATTTGAAATGGTGACCTATATTTTGAGTTGACCCCCCAAACATCAAACTTTGCTTACAAGGATTTTGTATAATATAATGAAAATTTGGACAATCAAAGGGCAATAATTATGGCATTAATTATGTGATTTTGCTCATCATCAAACTTGACTGAGATCATTCAGCAACTTTGATAAAGAATGCTTGAAAAATGTGAATGCTAGAGTGTTTACAAACCAAATGTGGACGGATGGACAGCGGACAAAGACCAATCCTAAAACCTCACCTGAGCAATCAGGTGAGCTACAAAGTGTGTTTCACCGATCTGAGCCATTTTCCAACTTGTCCAAGAAATAAATAAAACCAATGTATTGACTAAGTCTCACGATGATTAGGCAAAAAAAGTGACTTCTAAAGTGTTCGATCACAAGGTTTCTCTCTATATAGTCGCATAAGGAAAACTGCCCCACCCCCCCTTGCAGCAATGTTTATTGCCCATCGGGATCATTTGCAAACTCATCTGAGATGTACATAAAACAAATCTATTCACCAAGTTTCATGATGATTGGGCAAAAAATGTGACTTCTAGAGTGTTCAAAAGCTTTTTTTTAACTATATAAATATAAGAAAACTGCCCCCCCCCCCCCCCCCCCCCCTACAGCCATGTTATTCAACTGACCATAACCATTTTCCAACTCAACTCTCGTATCAAGGACACAAATGTTCTGACTAAATTTCATGACAATTGGGCAAAAAAAGTGACTTCTAGAGTGTTAACATGTTTTCACTATATCCATATAGAGGAAAATGCCCCGCCCACTGGCGGCCATGTTTTTTAACCGATCTGGACCATTTTCGAACTCCTCTGACATATCAATAAAACCAATGTTTTGATTAACTTTCATGATGATTGGGCAAAAATTGTGACTTCTAGAGTGTTTACAAGGTTTCTCTATAGCCATATAAGGAAAAATGCCCCGCCCACTGGCTGCCATGTTTTTCAATGGACCGGAACCACTTTCAAACTCAACAAACATATCATTAACACAGACAAATAGACACAGTTACATGAAGATTGGGCATTAAATGTGACTTCTACAGTGTTTACAATCTTTTTCCCTTTTTTTGACCTAGTGACCTAGTTTTTGACCCAACATGACCCAGTTTCAATTTCGATCAAGATTTCATTGGGACAAATCTTCTGACCAAGTTTCATGAAGATCGGACAATATATGTGGCCTCTAGAGTGTTTACGAACAAATGTGGACGGACGGACGACGAACAAAGACCAGTCACAAAAGCTCACCTGAGCAATCAGGTGAGGTAAAAACAAGAGCTGTCACCATAGGATGACATATGCCCCCTATAAACGCTTTGATAGAAGTTATAGCATTTTTCAAAACCTAAACGCGGACCCTTAGTTCAAGGTCAAGGTCACAGGGGTCAAAATTTGTGTGCGTATGGAAAGGCCTTGTCCATATAAACATGCATACCAAATATGAAGGTTATATCTCAAGGGACATAGAAGTTATGAGCATTTTTAGAAACCTAAACAAAATTTTCGAAACCTAAACATGGACCCTAACTTCATGGTAAAGGTAAAGGGGGAAAAAATGTGTGCATATAGGAAGGACTTGTCCATATACACATGCATACCAAATATGAAGGTTATATCTCAAGGGACATAGAAGTTATGAGCATTTTTAGAAACCTAAACACAGATTTCGAAACCTAAACACCAACTCTAAGTTCAACGTCAAGGTCACAGGAGTAAAATTTTGTGTGTGTATGGAAAGGCCTTATCCATAAACACATGCATACCAAATATGAAGGTTATATCGCAAGGGACATAGAGGTTATGAGCATTTTTCAAAACCTAAACGCAGATTTTGAAATTTAAATGCGGGCCCTAAGTTCAAGGTCAAGGTCACAGGGGGAAAAAAAATTGTGCGTATGGAAAGGCCTTGTCCATATACATATGCATACCAAATATGAAGGTTATATCTCAAGGGACATAGAAGTTATGAGCATTTTTCCAAACATAAACGCAGATTTTGAAACCTTAACGCGGACCCTATTTCAAGGTCAAGGTCACAGGGGTAAAATGTTTGTGAATATGGAAAGGCCTTGTCCATATAGACATGCATACCAAATATGAAGGTTATATCTCAAGGGACATAGAAGTTATGAGCATTTATTGAAACCTAAACGCAGATTTAGATGGAAAGGCCTTGTCCATAATTATACACACGCATACCAAATATGAAGGTTATATCTCAAGGGACATAGAAGTTATGAGCATTTTTTGAAACCTAAACGCAGATTTCGAAACCTTAACGCGGACTCTAAGTTCAAGGTCAAGGTCACAGGGGTTAAAAATTGTGTGCGTATGGAAAAGCCTTGTCCATATACACATGCATACCAAATATGAAGGTTATATCTCAAGGGACATAGAAGTAATGAGCATTTTTCAAAACCTAAACGCAGATTTCGAAACCTTAACGCGGACCCAAGTTCAAGGTCAAGGTCACAGGGGTAAAAAATGTTGTGCATATGCAAAGACCTTGTCCATTTACACATGCATACCAAATATGAAGGTTATATCTCAAGGGACATAGAAGTTATTAGCATTTTTCAAAACCTAAACGCAAATTTTGAAACCTAAACGCGGACCCTAAGTTCAAGGTCAAGGTCATAGGGCTAAAACAAGATGTGTTTGTGAAACACAATGTCCCCCTATATGATGTATGACCTTGTAGGATGACCTTGACCTTGTGAAGGATGACCTTGACCTTTCACCACTCAAAATGTGCATGCCAAATATCAAGTTGCTATCTTCAATATTGCAAAAGTATTCATAAAATAAGCGATTTGGGCCACATATATATGACCTCTGACCTTGAAGGATGACCTTGACCTTTCACCACTCAAATTGTGCAGCTCCATGAGATGCACATGCATGCCAAATATCAAGTTGCTATCTTCAATATTGCAAAAGTATTTATAAAATAAGCGATTTGGGCCACATATATTTGACCTCTGACCTTGAAAGATGACCTTGACCTTTACCTTTCACCACTCAAAATGTGCAGCTCCATGAGATACACATGCATGCCAAATATGAAGTTGCTATCTTCAAAATAGCAAAAGTTATTGCAAAATGTTAAAGTTGGCGCAAACAGACAGACAGACCAACAGACCAACAGACAGACAGGGCAAAAACAATATGTCCCCCACTACTATGTGTGCATAAGGAAAGGCCGTGTCCATATTCACATGCATACCAAATATGAAGGTTATACCTCAAGGGACATAGAAGTTATGAGCATTTTTGGAAACCTAAATGCAAAGTGTGACAGAGAGACGGACGGAAGGACAGAGGGACGGACGGACAGTCCGATCATTATATGCCCCCTTTTCTTCGAAAGGGGGCATAAAAACATCCAACCTTGAATAACAATTAACACATAAATGAAACACAACTACACTGCATTATTATGAAAACATTAATAATCAAAGGGGAGTAACTACTGTATTCTTAAATGCAATATTTAGAAGAGCTGTCTCACATGTTACATGACCTTAATTCATTATTGTTTGCAAGCCTTTTTACTATATAAACATTAGGAAAACTGCCACGTCCCCCTGGCAACTATGTTTTTCAACAGATCGGAACCATTTTCAAACTTAACTCACGTACCTAGGAAACAAAAGTTCTGACAAAATTTCATGAAAATTGGGCCAAAAATGTGACTTCTAGAGTGTTGACATGTTTATACTATATCCATATAGAGAAAAATGCCCCGCCCACTGGCAGCCATGTATTTTCACCGATCTGGAGCATTTTTGAACTCGTCCGACATATCAATAAAACCAATGTTTTGACCGACTTTCATGATTGGGCAAAAATTGTGACTTCTAGAGTGTTTACAAGGTTTCTCTATAGCCAAATAAGGAAAACTGCCGCGCCCCCTGGCAGCCATGTTTTTCAACAGACCAGAACCACTTTTAATTCAACCAATATATCATTAAGACAAACATTTTGACAAAGTTACATAAAGATTGGGCATGAAATATGACTTCTAGAGTGTTTACAGGTTTTTTCTTTTTTTTGACCTGGTGACCTAGTTTTTGACCCAGCATGACCCAGTTTTGAACCCGACCGAGATTTTATTGGGACGAAGCTTCTGACCAAGTTTCAATAAATGTGGCCTTTAGAGTTTTTACAAACAAATGTTAACGGACAGACGGACGGACGGACGACGGACAAAGACCGGTCACAAAAGCTCACCTGAGCAATATGGTGAGCTAAAAAATATGAAGAACTTTAAAAGTCATCGCAGGATCCAGAAAACCACCATTTTCAGCAGTATTACTAGCCTATTTGTTGCCATAGCAACCAGAATTTTTGACGTAGGAACAAAATGAAATGATGTGCATTATGTCCATATTGCCATCTATCCATGTTTTAAGTTTCATGAAAAAATATTACGACCTTTAAAAGTTATCGCAGGATCCAGGAAAGTGTGACAGACTCACAGACTGACGGACTTACGGACACACAGACCGCAAACCATAAGTCCCCTCCGGTGAAACCCGTAGGGGACTTATAATATTCATTAACCCTTTCCCACTCAGAAGCAAAGTGAGAATGGCTATGTGCAAACAGCATAAAACCAGAACAGCCTGCGAATGTAAGGGTTGGAAATGAAGCCTTTTCAACTTCAATATAGTACGAAAAGGTCTTTCATAACATATAACTTTATAAGGGACTACAAACTCATCATTCTGAAGGGTTATAATAACAATTACAGTTAACAACTACTGGGAGCCATACAATTGTGCCTTCATTTGCCAGACTTAATCCAGTTGTTGTTATTTCATGCTTGATTTAACTAACAATGTTATTGTAAAACTTAATATCATGTATATTTTATGTGTAGTATTTATAACTTGTAAATGTCTTAATCAATTCAATGGAAAGTAAACAATTCAATAGAAAGCTTATGCTATTAATATGATACACTGTTATAAACAATACAGTTTGTAAATAAACAAGACCTGTGTTTGTGAAACAAAAAGCCACCTAATTGTGCTTTAAAGAAACACAGCAGCTATTTTAGCGAAAATTGTTAAGTCCAAGGTCAGTAACTTGGCCAAAAATCAATGCAGTGGTTTTCTTTGCTTCATTGGGACGATGCCCTAGCCTATGGATTTTGGGAAGAAATTACTCATTTTGGGAAGAATTCTCACTAAAATTACTGCTTTGGGAAATTAATTGATTTAAAGAAATTTTCAGTTGGGAAGGGGCCTTTAATAGGCCCCTGTTATATAAGGCTGAAAACCCCTGTAATGGACCAAAATAAAACCCACACTTCATCTGTATGTCATGTAGGTAGACTTACATACAAAAAATCAGCTCAATATATGAAACCGTTGCATAAAAAACCTGTAAATAATGACACCCTACAGAGGGCATAAAGAAACAGATTTCCATATTTAATATTCACATTACAGATTGTTTTCTATCAACAAAGACGTAAATCAAGTATAGGTTATTCTGCAATAATTATTGGAAAAGCTTAATGTTTCCACATGTTGTATCCATAATTTTATGGGGTCATAATTAAGGCTTCTAAATTGGCAACAATAAAGACTGTGTTTTCAATCGCAAATGTTATATTATTAAATCTTTGCTTTTTATCAATGAATCTGACGTCATCACTCAATTTTTTACATGAAACAGATGCCATAATGTATTGTTTTGTTAAGGCTTGATGAAGATATTGAAACAATGGGATGAATGAATGGTTGACAAACAAGGGTAAAGTATTTTATAGTTGTCATGTATTGACTTTGGAATCAAAATAATCTTCTATCATAGTTGTTGTTGAATAACCAATTGTCTAAAGTATAGAGATATGTGTCCAGTGATTCAGATTGGCATTTCCCTTCGCCTAGGGCCGATTAAGTTTGCAAATGACTGAAGAAATTAAATTCAGTGCGCATAATGAGCTGACAAATATACCATTCGTCAAGCAATGTGAGTAGCAGATTTCTGTAGCAAGAAGTCTTGTCTTTTGGACCATCAAACCTCCGAATATTTTAATTTTGTCTACACTGCTGAGGGTCCCAATCATACATACAGAAGCATAGGGAACATAGACATGCTTCTGAATCATACAGACAATTGGGATTTAATATTCGGAATAATTTGCCTTTAATCACGTGGTCACTCACTTATGAATACACATGTAGTTTTCATTCATTTGGCTTCTGAAAGTGAAGTTGTTCAGGGATTTACATGGGATTCATCTTTTCAAAGTTAAAACTTTCTAGCAAAAGTTGAATTCTTTACATTTAGGGAACTACAACAAAGTGTAGCATTTCAATATCGGTTAAATAAATTCTGGAAACTGATTAAGGAAGCCATCTTTTTACAAGTACATCTAACATTCAATCTACATTTAAATTCACTAGTAAGTCTTTTTTTTACTAAATATGAACAGTGCTTGATGTGCAGACTTCACGGGCTAATCTGGGACGACACTATAGCACATGCATTAAACTCCCTTTACACAGAGTGCAGCTCAACATCAAACTCTTGAATGCCTTGAAAAACATGCTTAACCCAGACACTCTGGACATGCTTAACCCAGACACTCTGGACATGCTTAACCCAGACACTCTGGACATGCTTAACCCAGACACTCTGGACATGCTTAACCCAGACACTCTGGGCATGCTTAACCCAGACACTCTTGACATGCTTAACCCAGACACTCTGGACATGCTTAACCCAGACACTCTGGACATTATGATGAGGATCAGGATTAATGGCAAACCTCCAAAGGACTTCACCTTTGAAGAGGCCTTAAGGGCAAGGAAAAGAACTCTTCCTAGGAAATTGTCTTGAATTGTATATTGAACATACCCCAGTCTACACTTTAAGTTATTTGAAGTAAAATGTTATTATCCTCCACCATAGGCGGAGGGATATTGTTTTGGCATTGTTTGTCTGTCCGTCTTTCCATCCGTCCTTCCGTCCATCCGGCACTTTTGTGTCCAAAGCCATATCTTGGAAGTGCTTTGGCGGATTTCATTGAAACTTGGTATGAGTATTTATATGGATAAGAGGATGATGCAAGCCATGTGGCATTGTACACCATCTGTTACCGTATTTCTTCGATTGTAAGACGGATTTTTTTTCCGATTTTTTAAGGCATAAAGTTGGGGTGTCGTCTTATAAGAGCATCCTAAGAAAAAACTTATTTTTTTTACTAATATTTGTGAAGTGATAACCGTATTTCTGTTGAGGAAAAGAAACTGCTTTCGTTTAGATACATGATTTGCCACTTATATCCTTATGTTATTATATATTATAAGTTATATAATGATATAAATGTCTGTTTGGAAAACTCGCGATTTTATTATCGAATGAAAATTAAAAGTTGGTATATTATTTTTCCATTATATTAATAAGAATACATTGATTAAAGTAATGACATTCAAAACAGTGTATTACCGGTAATTATGGACCAAATCGGCAGAGTTGCAATCACACATGTTAATCCCTTTTCTCTAAACAGCGCAGACAGCAGTCTACACAACAGGTCAGTAGACGAGCTATGCGTGTTTTCATAACGCCCAACACTTACTTCCAGTTCTGTCCAGATGTTCTCTTGAATCAGTATGCAGTACAATTACTGTGTCAATAATTACTCAACAAATAGACTCTAACGATAAGGATACAGTTATCCGATTTTATAATGATATGCACAACGGTTCTGCTGCAAACTACTTCTGACCAATAAAAAATAATTACTCGATTGCTTAATACGCCCTTAACCAATCATTATTGTTCAACTTCACAAGGTATATTTTTTGATTGGATAAAGGTGTGGTTTCGTCTACTTAATCACAACTGTCCCACAATTAACAGTACAATTACTGTTTCAATAATTAATAAAAGACCGTAACGATAAAGATACAGCGTGTTTGATTTGAAATTTATTCAAATTGTTCGCAATACAATTGTGTTAAAAATACCAAAGAAACGTTTAACTGAAATCATCAGAATTCAATGTTCTCTGCGCTACACAGTGTGTATAATAAATCAATACACGCACGCTTTACATACGTATATATACCTTGACCTTGTACATTGCTGCATAATTTTCGCGCGCTTTTGTCAGGAAATATACATGATGACTTTATTACAAGCATTTTTAAACGTCGTGTTAACATTAAACAATCGGAAGTGTGTTTCGGATTACAAATTATTATTCTCATATGGGAATTTAACGGAACATTTTTGTTGTGGTATATTTGTTATGAATTATATATTAATTTGCTACAAAGCTTTACGTGTCAAAAAAAATGTTTTGATAATATTATGCATTAAAAGCACAATTTCCAGTAGGATAACACCCGCTGACTATCATCAGTCTCTTACGTAACTTGCCATTACTTTATCGCGGTGAAGTACACTGTACAGTTCGATAAATGTTGTAGGTAAAAAGCCATAAACTGCAATAAACCCCTGAAATTATCGATTGATAGTGACATGTTGGGCCGTAAAACACGCATTGTGTAAACCAGTATGGGTATTTTGACTATTTAAATTTTACCAATTTTTGTACTAAAAAATTGCCCCGTCTTATTAGCGAGGCCACGCAAAATACAGCCAATCTGAGACCTAAAGTTGGGGTCTCTCTTATAGTCAATCCGTCTTACAATCAAAGAAATACGGTAATAAGGAAGTTATGGCCCTTTGTATCTTGAAAAAACTCTTTTTAATATAAGCATAGAGCTTTATCTCCATGAGCCAGATCCATGAAACTTTCCATAGTTGTTCTCAATCATCTGGGGATGCTTCACATTCAACAACCATAATCCAAGGGGCTAAGGTCAAGGTCACACATTGAGGTCAAAAGTCACAAATTTGATGCATTATTCATTATTTAGTCATTCCTTTACTATGCATCAAGGGATTCTGTTATAACTGTCCACAATTGTTCTCCATTATCTAGCTGAGTGTCAAATATAAGATCCAGGTTGCTAGGGTCATGGTCAAAGTCACACACAAAGGTCAAAATCACACTTTTTGATTATATATGCCTTATTTGGTAAGGATTCTACCATACTAAAATGGTTTCTAAAAATGTCCCGATGTAATTGTTCTCAATTATCAGGCAGTGCGAGACCTATGTGTTTTTGACCAAAGTCAAGGTCACACATTAAAGGTCACACATTTGTAGAAATATTTATTATTTCACACATTTGTAGAAATATTTATTATTTAGCCATTTTTAGCTCATCTATTTTTTTGGGGAAAAAAATGAGCTATTGTCATCACCTTGGCGTCTGCGTCGGCGTCCGGTTAAGTATCATAAAGGGACTGTGCAGGCAAAGTTATGTAACTCAGACTGGCATTTTGACAGAATTATGTGACTTTTTATTCTTAGAAAATAAAAAATTTGGTTCAGTTTTGTCTTTAGGTCCACTTTATTCCCAAAGTATCAAAGCTATTGCTTTCATACTTGCATACTTAACTATCGTAAGGGGACTGTGCAGGCAAAGTTATGTAACTCTGACTGGCATTTTGATGGAATTATGGGCCCTTTATACTTAGAAAATTGAAAATTTGGTTAAGTTTTGTGTTTTGGTCCGCTTTACCCCTAAACTATCATAGCTAAAGAAACTTCAGCGTACAGTTTATATAGTATTGACATACCTGTACGCTGAAGCCAACCCCGTATCGAAAGTCAACCAGAGTCGTAACATATTTATGTCACGCTATAAATCAACGAAAGCTCATTTTCTTGGATACATTTCTACATATATTGGTGAATGAATATAAATTACTGCATCTGGGATTTTTTAAGGTTCAAATGTTTCAAATGCATCTTACAATTGATGAAAATAACTCTCATCAGTCTGAAATTCACAATTTTGACGCCATTGTCACTTTGTCATGTGACATTTTTTGCTTAAATTGTAAACATTACTTTCGTTTTCTGAAATCTATTATTTGTGATTAACAACTTACGTCTGGTGGATTATAAGACTGATTTCAGTGTGAATCAGGAAGTTCTAAATATTATATACTTCGAGTTTGTATTTACACTACAATTTGTTTACAAAACAGCCAGAATAATCTAAAATACCGGGAAATGTCATTCTAAATTTGAAAACACTAAGTTACTAAAAAAAGAAATAACGTCATATGACCGTGAAATCTTGGGAGATTCGCATTTCAAGAAAGTCTGCCACATCGCTGTTTTTCTCGATATTTAAGAGCAGAATTGATAAATTTTAAATGTTAAAGATGAATTTTGTGAAAGAATATATTAATTAAATGTGAAAAATGTCAATCTTTCCTATCAAGTGGTTGATTTGGGCCAATAACTACATTTAAAAGCTGTTTTGAACTGGTCTTTGTTAACTGTCAACTTTTCGGGAATTTCTGGTTGACTTTCCTAATGGGGTTGGTCCATAACTATAAAGTCACGCCAGTCAAAAATCATAAAAAGCGAAATTTAAAGTTATGGTAGCCAGAACTAAATGTATCATAGATATTGCTTTCATACTTGGAACACTCGCAAACTATCATAAGGGGACAGTATAGGACAAGTTGCATAACTCTGGTTGTCATTTTTACGAATTATGGCTCTTTTTTGACCTAGTAACTTTAAATATATGGTTAAATTTTGTGTTTAGATCCACTTTATTTCTAAAGTATCAAGGCTATTGCTTTCAAACTTCAAATACTTTCATGCTATCATGAGGGATGAATTTGATGAATTTGAATTTCATCTTGACCTTTGAATGACCTTGACTCTCAAGGTCAAATTATTAAATTTAGCTAAAATTGCCATAACTTCTTTATTTATGATTAGATTTGATTGATACTTTGACAAAACAACTCTTACCTGACATACCTCAATAGACTCCACCCAAACCACCCCCCACCCCCATTTTTTTTTTTTTTTAAAGATCATCTAATCAATTACCCCCCCCCCCCCCCGAAATTTTATTTTTTTTAACCTTGGTTAAAAAACACAAATATTTATTTTTATTATTTTATTTTTGAAATACCCTCCAAGAATCCCCCCCCCCCAAAAAAAAAACCACACTTTTTTTTTTTAATTGCATTTTTTGGAAGATAATGTAATAAATGACCACACCGCCACACTATACACCTCGAGTATGAATCGAATGCAAATGTGAGTTTGAAGCGTTGTATTTTTGTATGAGGTTGTTGAATTAAAATGCTTTTTGTGTGATGTTTGCGTACGAATAAATTTTAACAAACTTTTTGCGTCTTTCTCTTATTAGAACGGTACAATATCACCGTACTATCGATTTATGAATGCGAATCCGCTTTTTAGACTTGTACGGACGTGACGTCAACGGCGCGTGACAAGTTTTATTTATTGAATGATCAAGATGCATGAGTAAACAATTATACTAGCGTTGATAAAGTCATTGGTTTACTTTAATAACAATATGAAATTAAATCAATCTATAAGATATTATTCTGTATTTTTCAATGTACGTAAATTCTGTTATTATGCTTAGTTAATGGCAATGAGCATTTGTTTAACACCGTATGCAAACGACTGGGTGGGGTAACGACGTAGCAATACTACCAACTGACAAACCATCTTAAAATTGTGATCCGAATTCAACGGTCACCTGTGGACAACGGTCACTTTGGTCATTTCCCTTGACTGACCGCTGAATTCAGGTTTGACTGTACTTCATGTAAGGTCGTACGATTCACATCTACGGTCAAGGTTACACAAATGCTTGATGTAAGGTTGTACGCTCAGCCCCTAAACTGACCAGCATTTTTTCCAGAATTATGTATACATCTTTGTACTTGGAAATTACAGGTTAGAGCTCCAACAAGGGAGAGCATATAGTCGCTGTCTTGTCTGTCCTTCCTTCTCTCATAATTTTATCTGGAGGGGGATATTGTTTTGGCCTTTTCCATCTGTCCTTTTATCTGGATTAAATTGTTTATGCGTTGTCCATCCGTCCAGAAATCTTTTGTGTCCAGAAGCATATTGTGGAACTGCTTTTGTGCATTATATACCTTTTCTTTAAGTTCTACACCCATCCATAAACAAAATTTATTTAGCGGGGGATATCAATTCAACGAATTTGTTTGTTGAATTTAGTTTTTACTTTTTTTTTCAATTAATTTAAGATAAGAAAACTATGTGAAAGATGTTAATGATTTCGGATGAATGTACTGAAAAAATGACCATTTTTGACAACTGTCCAGAGGAAAGTGGGACCAATCTGAATCACTGTGGGTTATCAAATTAATCATGCATCTTTTTTCCTGACCATGAATATTTTACCACAAACAATAAATGGGAAATATTTTTTCGTATGTAATAAATCTAAAAGAAATTAACATGTATAACTAGAATTGTGTCAAAGACACTAATGACCCAAAACATATTCGGAAAAATAGACTATTTATTATACAGGGGACAAAAGACAAAGGGCCATAATTCACCCAATTGCGGTCTGAGCCTAAATTCCCTTTATCTGGAATCATTCAGCTATGAAAGTTTGAGCAAAATCATCCAATTAGAGGAGTCAAAAAATCTTATCTCATTTATGCCTATAGTGTCTAGAATAAAGGCCTTGGCAAACAGCGTAGACCCAGCTAGATGAGACGCCGCATGATGTGGCATCTCATCTGGGTCTGCGTCGTTTGCTTAAAGGAATTTCTGTAAGAAATATTCTAAATATAGAAAAAAGTATACTAGACATCCCTAATTTTGGAAATAAATTGATCAAATTTAGAAGGACGGGAGAGTCCACTAGGCATAAATGGGTTAAATTTGGGACTATATATTCTGGAGGAAAAAGTAGACAAAGGGAAATAAATCTGCCAAAAATTGTTGGGGCAGAAATTTATTTCAAAACAGTAATCTATGTATTAAAGACATTCAACTGTGAAATGTTGAGCAAGATCAATAAAGCAGTTAATGACAAAGCACAAGCTTCAAGGCATGAAAAACAGACAAAGAGACAAAATTTTCCCAAAACGCCTCACAGCGAAAATTCCTTCCTTTATGATCATTAAAAAAATTAAAGGTCATTCAACTGTGCAGATAAGGAGGAGAAAAAAACCCACATGCTTTTGATGATTTGAACCATTTGACAGACAAGTGCGTTGCTTAATGTGCCCCAATCTGTGGGGCTGTAAATTGAGTTTAGACATAAAAAATATGATCTGATTTTTTTTAAAACCTATTTATTATTGTGAGCAAACACTTGAAAGTATGAAGCACGCATAGCATTTAATTTTCATTAATCTGATCTAAATGATATTAACATCAGGGAGACATAAAACATTTCAAGTTGAAACAAATGTTTGCAATTTCAGGTGCCAGGTAAATGGTGCAATTAGCCAGAAAGTAGCAATAGTATAATTGAACAAGGTTTGCACTTTTTGCACTGTTTTATCCTTCAAATACTGAACAAATCTGCTTCTAATTACATCAATAAACGCAAAACATATGTTATAAACTTAAAACAACAGTTCATAAATATATTTTACAAGAATGCTTATGATCCGTAATATATATTTCAAAACTAAAGTTCATTTTCAAATAAAAGGAGGCCATGATTGCCTTGAAGTGCAGACCATGTTCAAGGTACCAATATCGTCAGCAGCTCTACCTAATTAGTTATTTTTTGGCCCATTTGACTCAGGGCCTAAACATTGTCAAAATGAGTCGTGTTCTGAGAAAACTGGGCATAATGCATGTGCGTAAAGTGTCATCCCAGATAAGCCTGTGCAGTCCCCACAGGCTAATCAGGGACGACACTTTCCGCTTTTATGACATTTTTCGTTGAAATGAAGTCTCTTCTTAGCAAAAATCCAATTTAGACGGAAAGTGTCGTCCCTGATTAGCCTGTGCGGACTGCACAGGCTAATCTGGGATGACACTTAACGCACACGCATTAAGCCCAGTTTTATAAGAAGGCGACCGAAATTAAAATTCTCACCAAGTTCCATCAAACTTGAGGCCCCTAAAGTGTTAACAAGGGCTTTCAAAGCTTTATCCTGGTGACCCAGATTTGGAAGTACATGACCCAGATTTCAATTCAACCCTCAGTGTCCGACAAATCCATTGCCAGGAGCCCGGGGGCTACCAAAATTTTTCATCCGGCTACTGAAATTTTCCAGCTGACGCCCGCCGGGCTACTATAAATCTATAAGAGCGGTAGCCCTGTTTTTTGACAGACATACGTAGAATAAACACGCTGACCATGTGTTTGTACACTGTGTATTGCTTATAATCTGATAACAAAGTGCAATCAATTATCTAATCAGTCACCGATCACTTGCGGTAATGTCTTAAACAGTAACAGTGTATTTTAATCATCCAATCAGAATCAACATGTGTCGTCTGCTAATAATATAATGAGAGCCTGTTGGATAGTTGGCGCACATGATGCAACATCATTTCGCAGTTTGGAATTCTTTGTTAACCGCAACAATGAGTAATAGCGACAACGTTTTTTATGTCGGTAAATATCCAAGGATGGCAAACATTAAATAAATCAAAACAATAGCGGATTTTTCAAAAGTAACGCATTCGAAAATGAATATTAATGACAACTTTGTGAACGCGGTTAACACCTGCTAATTAGTTTGCATTGTCAATTAATAATTGGATTAATCGACTGTAAATCAATAATCTCATATATGCCCAATTCATATTTTTAAAACCAAATTATAGGTGGGAAATATAGACGATAAGAGTCATAAACACAAACATTTGAAATTTTCTAAAGTGTCAAATGAATTTCTATTTAAGATATGATGAAATAAGCTCCCAATCAGGACCGTTGTATTGCAACATGCGTAAATAACCTGCCACGGTTTGCACGCGTTGTGTACAGCTATTTTAGGCAACAAAATTCTACATTTAAGAAATGAATTTCTTTGTCCTGATAAAAAGCGCGAAAATTGGCGTGGGTGTATTTATTTGTAAATAAAATTTTCGTAGCGGGTACAACATTGAGATAATTTAATTTCCATTAAAAGTTTTGTTGTGAATTTCAACTAAAGTACCGGGGTATCTCGCGAATTATTTGGCATTGACATTTTCTCTTAATAAAATATCATATAAACACGCTGTATCGTTACCGTTACGCTGTATCAGTTCCTTCATTATTGTGTCAATTATTGTATTGTATACTGACTGCACACAAGTGTCGTAACATACGGATGCAATACGTAAATTCGGACAGTACTTAAAGTCGGACACAAGTAAATAAATGATTTAATACTCTTGATTTCTTGAAACTCGGTATTTGTTGTTAAAAGGGGCAATTGCATTGATTAACACCATACGAGTCAATCGTATTGATCATCTAAACGCTTTATTTACGTTTACGACTTAACGTGCTGTCCGAATTTAAGTACAAATACATGTGCACATACATGTAATATCTACATGTAGTATATGATTTTCTTTGGTACATTTACATTTAAATACACGGTGCCTGTACTGTAACATTAATTTACGATATTGACTGTGTACATCAGACTACTTGCTGTTTTATGTATATGTATGTATACATATTATGTATATGTAAATGAAGAAATAAATTAAAGATGAAAACCTGCCTCTTATCATTTTGTAGAAAATTTTTATGGGCTACCAAATATTTTTATTGGTAGCCCAGTGGGCTACCTGAAAAAAAAAGAAATTTGTCCGACACTGAACCCTGATATTGTCAATATGAATTCTGAAAAGTTTTATCGAGATTGAGTCATAAATTTGGCCTCAAAGTGGTAACAAGGTTTTTCTAAGATTCAACCTGATGACCTAGTTTTTGGACACATGTGATCCAGATTGAAACTTTGCCAAAATATTGTCAAGATAAGGACTCTGCACTGGAAACATTTCCTTTCTAAATATGCCCTAGTAACATATAGTTTTTGGACCCACATGAGCCACATAAAAACTCAGTGAAGATATTGTGAAGAAAAAAATTCTGATCAAATTTTGTCTACATTGAATACAAAGTATGGCCACCAAAGTGGAAACCAGCTAAAATTTGACAACACACACAGCAAACCACACAACAGAAAACACAAACAAGCAATAGACAGAGAGGTGCAAAGCAATACCCCCCACACATTTTTTTCAAAACATGGCAATATAATAAATACATACTTAATGCTCAGAAATGTGAGTTGGATTTTTTTCTATTGTTTTAAATTGAGAACTTGACCTCAGAATTGATTCTTCCACACACCAATTTAATTTTTATTTTCTGCAAAGTTTTTTAAAATTATATTTCAATAGGAAAGCGTTATGTCTGGAAGTGCTTATGGATGATTTCTTGTATTTGACCCTTTAACTTATTAACTTAACTAAACTTAACTAATTATTTGTTTGACATTGAATCTAAAATAACATCCACTGAACTCACAATAAATGTAACCAAGTTATTCACACATAATTAAGCATTCTATTTGCACAAATCGTTTTTTGAACATTCCACATCATTTATTGCATTTCTTTAACAAGAAATGTATCCATTTTGTACAGAAATAAACATCAATAAACTTCATTCAAACAAAAAATGTCCATTAATTGCCACTTCATTCCATTGACTTGATCATTTAATACCTAATTGGTCCCTGATAATGACAGATAGAAAATGAAGAAGAGTTTTCTAACTGACAAACGCATAAGGAGTTAAAAGGAGATTTTTCAAACTAAATGACCTGATCTTTTTCCTCATCACTAGACACGGAAAGCACCAGGTTGGGTGGGATAGGCGAGCCCCGCACAGTGGCCCTCTTGAAGTCCGAGATACGCAGGTGCTTAGCTACATCAGACGCCGTTGACAATGTGGCCGTTGCCGTGAGACCCAAGAAGCACTGCACTCCCAGCTTTTGCTGTAGAACCTGAGCAATCACATCACAATTAAGACCTTTCTTAATAGACTTAAGTTTTAAAGGCTTTATTTCCCACCCTAAGATACTGATAAGCAGCAAAAAGCATAAAACCTAATCAGACTGCAAGTTACTGGCATTTCAATTGTTTCTGAGTGGGAAAGGGTTTAGATGGGAGATATATACGAAGAAGTGCTTGGATATTGAGTTTGAGAGAACTTAACTCCCAAAATACAACAATACATTGGTATTTTATTAAGAATATGGAAAACTATGAGTATGATAATTTGCTTCAATGAATGCCGTGAGATCCAGGAAACACTGGACCCAGCTTCTGCTGTAGAACCTGAGCGGGAAAACCCATGAACAATGCTCAGGGAAAACAGAGCTGTATGCATGTGCGTTAAGTGTCATCATAGATTAGCCTGTGCAGTCCACACAGCAGGGACGACACTTTCCGCTTAAATGGTATTTTTTATTTAAAGGCAGTCAAAGCCATATTCCAGTGAATACACCATGTTTCTCACATGAATTAAAATCAAAAAGGGGATACCTTAGTATGAGGTATTGGAATAATGTTCTTTGCTGTAGAGATTCCATGCAAACAACATAAGACTATAAAAAATTAACAGGTTCTAGGCATACAAATTTTTTAAGTCTAAAATGACAGGCCTAATTCAACAAACTGTCATCTAAAACTCTACTTACCTGACAAAGCCTTAGATACGACGGCCTGAAGTTGTGGGACCATTCCGACAGGCAGTGGGCCTCGTCTATGCAAGCAAACGCCACAGGGGGCAGTGAGCCCATGGTGGATATAAGGGACATGCTGCCCCCGGCAACCGCCTCTGGGGAGACCAACAGGAACTGGGCCTTGCCGGACCTGACCTGGGTTAACACACTCTCCCGCTGACTGGGGGTCATGTTTGTGTGCAGACACACTCCACGGATGCCATGTGGAAGACCGGTCACCTTTAATGAGGTACCAAACATGTATAAAGTCAAACTAGCATGATTATTTTATTATTTTTCTTTTACAGGCAAATTGATGAATATGTTGGTCTCCTGCCATGTTTAACCCTTTGCATCCTGGGAAATTTGTTGTCTGCTAAAATGTCGTCTGCAGAATTTCTAAAATTAGCATTTTCTTCAATTTTTTTCAAAGAATACTATCAGAAAAGCAAACAGTTTGGATCCTGATGAGACGCCACGTTCTGTGGCGTCTCATCTGGATCCAAACTGTTTGCAAAGGCCTTTCAAATTCGGTTCCCGTACTGAAAGGGTTAATTTGACAATCAGGGAGTAACCTCGACTTTGTTCCAGTGTGATTCATTCATGCCTCCTGCATGAATTCTTAATGACATTTACTTCATAAGAAAAATCTGCAAACAATGCAATAAATACAAAGCAGACATGACAAGCGACTCAAACTTTGACCTTCATGTATGACCTTGACATTGAGAGGGCATGACTGATTCATGTCTTCTGCACATTGCTTCGACGTCTGTAAATAAATTATCTAAATTCAAGAAAACAATTCAAACAAAAATGGAACCGCAAACTCACGCTGGGTATGCGGATACTTTGATAACAGATGGCACTTGAATACCAGAAAACAACACAAGCCATGCACGAGTGGTAAGTTCATCAGTTTTTTTTAAAGTTATATCATAAAGATAAGTTTCTTAGACAGGGCGCATGATCAAGTTTATAAATGGTGTATCCGTTTCTATTGCAAAGAAAAACATCACGGAAGAATGGTAGATTTTTCCCCAAAAAATAGAAAATTTGGTCGGAAAACAGCATAAATTGGATGAACAGTAAAGATTCCAACAAAATAAAACTACTTAGAAATAGTGCAAGAAATTGTTTGATATTCCAGCATGTAGAGTAATCGCTGTGCTTCAAAAACTGAAATTTTATAGTATTCAATGAAACATAAACGAAGATATGGCATGTTTTAATAGGTGGTATTCATGAAGTTGCGGACACTTTCCTGATAAAGGGCACTTCGGATAACAGAGACTTTCAACAAATTGGGCACTCTGATAACCGAGTTTTATCTTCTACCTGAAATGCATTTATGTATATTATGGCTATTCTTACCAAACATTCTGAAGTACGAATCAATTTGCATTGTCAAGCCCGACACATTGGGAATCTTTGCATAACGTAATTACATACACATGTAAAATATAACCAATGGTGTTGTTCGTTTTCAAAAATCGTATAACTATTAATTTATATAATTAATATTATAAGTGCAAATTTTAAATAAGATTCAAATGCTTATTTCTGAAGTAAAATATTTCAAGTAACGACTGAAAATAATTGTCTAAATAATAAACTTGTTTTTAAGTGGTAAATTGAGATTAAGAGAATTAAAAATACAACGGATCATGTCGATCAACACAACTGTGTTCAATTGAACTTAAAGCAGGAGTCTAGATAAGGGGAGCAAGGGGTTTTAAAGAGGCCAATACACCTCATAAAATCCGTTGTCATTTGGTGCTCATTAGAATCGCATCATGAGGACGATACTAATGTGTAGCCACAAAATTTAAAAGAGATTGGAAAACTCCCTTTAAAGGGGACGTCCAACAGATAAAGCTTCGTATCGATGTGATTTGATATTTTGGGAAACTACGAGGATTGCTTATATAGCTAAACAATACATCCATTCCGAATATGAGCGTAGATGGTGACAGGTCGAGTGGTCTATGCGAAAGGCTTTTTACTCCAGGAATCCAGGGGTCAGTGGTTCGAGCCCTGTTGAGGGTTACTTTTTTTCCTTTTAAAAAATATTATATTCTTGTTTTTTACTGGAGATTTTTGGTTCAAATGTTTAAATTTATCAATATAAAGTATTTAAAGCATTTAATGACAAGCTTCAATACATGCAAAAATCTGTTGGACAGCCCCTTTAACTTTCCCTTTTATTGTACTATTCCAAAGGGATAAGAACATGTTTCAGTAATTGTTTTTAATTTACATCAGTTCATACATTTTTATTTATTGTCTGCTTACTATAGTAATATTCCACAACGAATTCTGCATTTTGAATTCACTAAATAGAGTGTATTATATGTGGTAAAAATTGTCAAGTAATCTGGAATTGAAGTGCCATTGTCTTTGAGATGATGGGTAAAAGAAGTGTTTGGCATCCGACTCTTAAAACATTTAAATTTCCTCAAATACGTTATTCAACTAAAATTTAACATGTTGTAACATTAATGGACATATTGGTCTTTTATTTCGATTAGTTGGCACGTTCTTAATTTATTTCCAAGTATTTTTATTTTGTAAAAATACGTACTGATCATCGAATTCATGACGATTATCGATGAAATTTTATCTCTTTTTTATAATCCACTGTTTTTTTTATGACTTTCTTGCTCCGCAATACCAAGTTCTATACCATTAAATCGACCAAGCAATGTAACGATTCTGAAAACCAAATGAACAGAACATAAATGCAAAAAAGCTGAAGAACACAACTCTAGAGCGTGGCTTTTGTTGTTATCTGGTATCGAAGTGCCATCTGTTATCAACGTAATCGCATACCCGGCGTGAAACTATTGACCTAGAAGTGTGAATTTAACCTTGAACTGATGTGACTGACTCATGACTTCTGCACCATGTGTAAAATATCTTAGTATATATTCCAAGTTACCAGAAAATCCTTAAAATAATCTAGATATATGGTGCGGACACAAACTCTGAGGTTCTTACTTTGGACATTCAAGTGTGACCTTGAGCCAGCTAATGTGACTCATTCCTTCTAAACAATCTATGACCCAAACATTGTGACCAAGTCTCATAAACATCCTTCGAAGGACCACGCACACAAAACACACACGCACACACACACACACAAATATTAAATCATTTGAACTTCAAGGATGATCTTGTTCTTGATCAAATGAGATCTAACGCAGACAAAAAAAGAATAATCTTAATGACCTTAACATTTTCACCAAATCTCATGAATATATCCTACAATTGGTATTGCAGAATTGTACAGAATAGTTATAAATAAACATTCACTTTTGACCTTAAAGAATGACTTTGACTTTAAGCCAGTGTCAACTGAACAATACTGGAATGAAAGTCCATTAATGGTATAGAAGATATGGATCTGAGAAAAAAGTGTTATAGACTGTCTGACTCACGTACATTTATACTGACCTACAATAATACTCCTCCTTTTTGCGCAAGGAATTAATGATACAAGACATGAACCTTCCACTTAAATGTTTACAATATGGGCCATGTTATGTGAAAAGAGGGTTTAATGCATGTGGGTAAAGTGTCGTCCCAGCGCTTTCTACTTGAATTGTATTTTTCGTGTTAAGGAAGACTGATCTTGACAAAGATCAAGTTTTTGCTGAAAGTGTTGCGAGGCTAATATATATTTCAGCTACAATCCCAACATTCCAACAAGGGCTGATTGTAAAACATGCATGCCCCCCATATGGGCTGTCCGTTGTAGTGGCAGCCATTGTGTGAATACGTTTTTTGTCACTGTGACCTTGACCTTTGACCTAGTGACCTGAAAATCAATAGGGGTCATCTGTTAGTCATGATCAATGTACCTATGAAGTGTCATGATCCTAGGCTAAAGCGTTTTTGAGTTATCATCCGAAAATCATTTTACTATTTCGGGTCACCGTTACCTTGACCTTTGACCTTGTGACCTCAAAATCAATAGGGGTCAACTGCGAGTCATGATCAATCTACCTGTGAAGTTTCATGATCCTAGGTATATGCGTTCTTGAGTTATCATCCGAAAACCATTTTAATATTTCGGGTCACCGTGACCTTGACCTTTGACCTAGTGACCTCAAAATCAATAGGGGTCATCTGCGAGTCATGATCAATCTACCTATGAAGTTTCATGATCCTAGGCGTATGCATTCTTGAGTTATCATCCGGAAACCATTTTACTTTTTCGGGTCACCGTGACCTTGACCTTTGACCTAGTGACCTCAAAATCAATAGGGGTCATCTGCAAGTCATGATCAATCTACCCATAAAGATTCATGATCCTAGGCATATGGGTTCTTGAGCTATCATTCAAAAACCATTTTACTATTTTGGGTCACCGTGACCTTGACCTTTGACCAAGTGACCTCAAAATCAATAGGGGTCATCTGCGAGTCATGATCAATGTACCAAGGCCCAAGCGTTCTTGAGTTATCGTCTGACAACCACCTGGTGGACGGACCGACCGACCGACAGACCGACATGAGCAAAGCAATATACCCCCTCTTCTTCGAAGGGGGGCATAATAAATAAAATCAGCCAAAGCAATTTATCCTTACCATTTCAATAGCGCAGTAGATATCACTTCTTCTTACCTGATCCTCCATTAGGGAGACCAGAGGGGACACCACCAGTGTGATACATGGGGACCTCTGGGCATACAGATAGGCTGGCAGCTGGTAACACAGGGATTTACCTCCCCCAGTTGATATAACCACGAGGGTTGACAGGCCTGAAGTCATAGAAGTAAAATTGTGGAATGATTCACATAGGTAAAGATGACCTGGAACATTTCTAACTATAGCTTTGTTACAATTATGGCTTATAAACCCCTCCCCCCCATCCAATTATGGGCTGCAAAACAGTCTAGCATTTCTACACTTTCCTGTGATGACATGCTTTAAGTTACAGTTAAATCTCTTGAAAAATGTGGAAATAGTTCACTCCATAGTATAGTATTTTGTGGACAAACTGACTGACCAACACACAGGTTGACTTCTATTTACCCCTTCTCTGCCGGGTAATAAAAATATGCAGACTGTAACTCTTGTGGAGATTTATCCATTCTTCCACTGACCAAACAAATAATAGCCACAATAAGTTTCATAAGGTTTGGTGAAGTTGAAATGAAAAGTTTTAACTACGAAGTTCTATTTTTGCTGACTTAATTTTAAAAAATGCAGTTCATTCCACATGTTGGATCAGGTGCACAGGTTTGCATATTAATTTATTTCAGAATCGAAACCAATACTGAAAATCTTGTTGTTCTTCTTCTTCAGATTTTAGGTAAAAGGTCTGGCCTTTTTATGGAGGAACACAAAAAGTTAGACAACGGGAATATAGTACATCATCCGCAGTTTTGGGAAATATTAACAATTTACTGCAGTACTTAATAGACTTACTTAATATTCAAAGCATGTTTGCTTCATTTTACAAAAATAATCCTGTAAAATGTTTCTTTCTGTGATTTCACACATTCACTGCGAAAATTTAAAATACATTTTTGTTGTTTCTATCTAACGAGTATACTTAATTGTTGATTGACAGATGCATTTATATGATATAAATGGTTATTTATATTGTTATTTGTTTTATTTTTCAGGGAACTGTACACTATGCACACGGGTATCAGTTTCCAGTAAACAATATTATTAAGATTATTGAACTTTTGTACGTGATATTTGCAAAAGTAATGTTTTTTTTATTTTATCATATAAATAACAAGAGATTACCTAGCAATATTGTCTCCTACCAGTGAAACTCCACCATTGTCAGTAAAAAAAAAAATTCATTTGTTGCCATAGCAACCAGAATTATTGACGTAGGAACAAAATTAAGTGATGTGCATAATCACCATATTGCCATCTATCCATGTTTCAAGTTTCATGTAAAAGATATGAATGAAGAACTTTTAAAGTTATCGCAGGATCCAGAAAAGTGTGACGGACAGACTAACAGACGGGGCGCAAACCATAAGTCCCCTCTGGTTTCACCGGTATGGGGACAAAAATGTGTAGGCAGTTCCAAAGCATGTCAAAGACAGTTACCAAAAAGAGATTCTTAAAATGCAAAAAAGACACACAATAGGCAAACTAAAGACACACTAAAGACGCTATAATACCAGAAGGAAGAGACAACAGCCAAGATTGATTTGAGAGTTGGCCGCTATAGCTAGATGACAGTTATACTCAGGTTTATTTTAAACTTTTCTTCTGAAGGAATCAAGACTGACCGCTGTAGGCAGGTAACCTCTGTTCTAAGGTGACCACTAAGTCAGGTTTAACAATAGATGCATTCTGAATAATTTTCAGTATTACTTGTGTAAGGAATAGACACTTAAAAACACAGGGTAATTCATTTGGTTCCCATTCTTATATGCAATTTATATAAGAAACTACAAATTGTAACTGACACAATACAAAAACAGCGCCACCAAACACAGTTATTTCCCCTAGAGGTATATAGTAACTGATTTGAAATACGGTTGATGCTTGGATAAAACAAAAATAACATGCAAATTTGTTGAATTGATATGTTCCACCAATTTCAACATTTTGTGAAGGATGGAATGACTGACAGAATGACGGACAGAGTGACGGACAGAATGACGAACAGAGTGACTGACAGACTGACAAAATGACAGACAGAATGACTGACGGACTGACAACGCCAATGCTATATTCATCTGCCTTTTTTTTGGGGGGGGGGATAATTAAAAAGCACTAGCAGTGACCCTGACTTTGATCCAACTGACCCTTAATGCAAGCCCAAAGTATGCTTGCATGTAAGCAGCCTATACACAAATATACTCATAATCATCATCCAAACTTAAGTTTTTCAGAGAAAACTTTTTTTTAGTGACAGTAACCTTGACCAAACAAACTCTATGCTATTCCAAGCTAGGACTGCATGTAAGACACCAACACTCAAATATAAGATTAATATTTGTCAACCTTACAAAGGAATTGAGTGCACCTAAATGCGTTTGAGGATATGGATGTCTAATTATTTATTTTTTCCAGACAGTTTTTTAGAATGTCATTACAGTCCAACCTTCCCGAGCGACCGCCTGTTAATAGCGACCAACAGTCAATAACGACCACACCGATTTCCTCCCGAACGATTTCACTATATATTGAACCTGCGAATAAAGCCCACCTGTGAACTAAGACCAACGACCACCCTTTTACATTCCCAAATCTCCATTTTGATAGCTTACAACGACCACTGCAATCATAAAAATCAACGATTTCGCAACTTTCCAAAAACAAAATGGACGCCAGGACGCTGCACATCTGATACACATCTTACCAGTGGACTCGTCGGTCGCTATGGAGATATTGGCAAGTGACAGTTTATTGCACTCGATAGCAGTTAAATTGTTTGTTTATTTAACATGCATTGCTAATTGGTAGTCGCCTGCTTCTTTTATGCATTTGACAGTTTGTCAAAAGTGTAAAAATTTGCCTTTGTATTTAAGTGGCTCGCGATTAATGTACAAATTGCCGAAAATATCAAAGACAAATTTGGGGCTTTCATAAACTCATTAAGGAAATTAACGGTTTCATGTCATTTACGATGCCTATCAAAGACAAACATTTTGATAGTCATTCTCTTCTTAAATTTCTCCGTAATAAGACGTTCATAGATTATAGAAAAGTAAATTGTCAGTTCAAGTTAACCATCATGGCTTCCAAGCGTAAGTTCTTGACGTTGGAAGAACGCGTTAAGGTCATTAGTTTGTAAGGTAAAGGACACAGTTGTAGACGAGTGGCTAGTGATCTTGGTGTAGGAAAAACTCAAATTCAGAGCATTTTAAAGCGTAAACATGAGATTATGGACGAATTCGAGGAGAACGTAAACTGTGAAAATAAACTCCCTAAGGGTGAGTCGGAATTCGCGTCAGTGAATGACTTAGTGCATAAATGGTTTGTTGACGCAAGTGCAAGGCTCTTATACAAATATCAGATGTCATTTATTGTCCATTATTGTCAACTTTACTGGTTGTGTAGTAGTGATTCATGTATTTCATGCATAAATGTTTGCTATGTTATGTGTATTTTGTACTTTGTTCTTTGTAGAATTACATGTACATGTACGTATACATGTATGTCAATAGTTATTTATACAGTATATGATAAATTAAATAAATAATAAAAGCATAAGGGAATAGAAATACAACATGTAATAAATATACAAATGTAAAACAAAACTGTGTTTTCAATCCTTTATTTCATTATACATGCATACGTATTCAAACATTTAAACAAAAGAGCACATACATAGATAAGGTACCTGTTAAAAAACTACTAGCATATTTTGCAAAGTTTCAATCAACCCTGCGAATAAAGACCACCTGTGAACAAAGACCACAACGACCAAATCCCTTGAGTGGTCTTTATTGACAGGTTGGACTGTATAAGCTTATAGACTGAAGCATTATGGGACACAGGAAATCCATTACTATCAATTAGATCCCATGCTAAGCCAGAAGTACTGTTTCCATAGAACTGTACATTTGTAATCTCTTTGCTTTTCTTCAAACAGGGATCTAAGGAACAAAACACTCTATTAAGAAGTTTTCTGGGAAAACCTTAACATTAAGACTATGGTCTTCAGAGCATCTTATGACCAGTAAGTTCTAAGTATAGCAGGCAAGTACTTAGCACTCTATATGGATAAAAGTCTAAAAGTGCTGTCTATGGCCAGTCTGAGAAATCTCTTGTCATGTAAAGTGCTCTACACAAACAGAATTACCTTCTTACAATGATTGCTTCCAACAGAATTCTATTTGCATACAAATATGTCAAATAATGCTAAAACAAGTACTGTAGCAATTGTACTGTTACTTTTTGTGTAAATGATTTATGTTAATGACCTTGATATTCAGAAATGTGGGTGTTGTATAGAACCCTATCCTTACAGGTCCAGTGCCGATTTTATAACGAAAAATGCTATTTTATAAATATGTATATTCTAAAACGAGAGGTATCATCAAGAGAAATAGCAAAAAATATTAAAATACTAAAAACGATGATCTTGTTTTCCGTAAACCGCCCGGGTATTTCCGCCACCTATTTTGGCTGTGACGTCACATGCACTCAACGCTCATGACACGGAAACTTGTCCATTGTTATTACGGATCGAAGCGTGAACACTTCGCGCTTTATGTCAACATTGACACTCAATATCGTGCTATGTTAATACAGTTCTTTTTATACAAGTTTTATAAAAAAAACGTGTGCTTTTTCTGTGTGTGTGTTTTGCACGACGATCGTTATTCTACTGTTAGTGTGTTTTTTTTTCGGGTGCAAAAATCGTGCGGAAAGGGAAACAAGGGTCTATTCGGTTTTGCCAAGGATGATGTTACTCGTAAGAAATAGATTAATAAGATATTATACGCATGTATGTATTAACGGCTTAGTTACAATAATTAATTACAACCCTTCTCTTATTATTAAGAACAAATAGATTAATAAGTGGAACAGCGAAATACAAAATGACAAATACATTTTATTTGATAAATAAACAAACAAAGCTACAGCTAAATAACAACAAAGTATCAAACATAACATTCTTGTTCTGATATTGAACTCAAATGAATTACTGTCTATTACACATATTATAAAAAGCCATTTAAAAATGGAATTGGAATGGTATTACTTAAAATAGTAATATTATTTACTAACATCATCCATTATGTTATATTGAAATATTCAGATAAAAATTTTAATTGAGGAGGGTTTGTGCAAATTGTAATTATTAGTACAATTTATTGATTTCATAAACAATAACAGCTTGGCATTCTCTGTAATGGGTATCTGAACAATCGCTCCCACAGACAATCAATCTAACGCTAAGTTTGACAGGGCGGACGTTTGCTCTTATATAATCTGACACCACGGCCATTGTTTCATACAATTAGATGCAAAACCTTAAAACATAGTATACGCCGATCAAAGGTTAACACCTATAATTAGCCTGTTCTGTTCATTGTTCTGTTCGTTTAACACCTATAATTAGCCGAAAATTAAATTTACTTTGAGCGTATTATCATAAATACAAGTTGAACAATATTTCAGCTTCTCCAACTTCTCAAACGGTTTATGTAAAAAATGTAAACAATGAAACGATCTAGAAGATCACTTCCATTTTTTACTCGAATGTCCAGTTTTTGATAGCCTCAGACAACAATATATACATAGACAAATATTAATTTCTAAGTGTCTTATATTTCAAGAATTTCCATGGCTACCAGTCAAATTGACCCCAGTTATTTGGCTGATGACATGTGACTTATCTGTGGATATATCACAGTTGATTATTGCGGACACAGCATGATTTTAGATAAGAGATTAGCATAACCCCAATTGACATGACGCCTTATCAGTGATCGCTCCGCCCACTTAATCATGTGGCTCAGTGGGAAGAAAACCTAGACAAGCTAACACCAAAATGGCTTCTTTGCCTATAGACTGCATATAGATTTACGCGATATTCCGGATGATTTTATGGACTTGTTTAACATCATATTACACTTGTAAAGGGGTTGTTAAGACCGCATTGCCGCATTGGAAATGGTATAAATTTAATTCATCTAACTTATCTTTCTGGATACCAAATGTCAGAGTTGCATTAACACTTTTTACACCGTTTTTGCCATATTTCATTTCCGTTTTTTAATCCGAACAAAATAAACGAAACTCGTTTAAAAAAAAATAGATCTAGGCATTCAAGCTCCTAGTGTGGATTAAAAGCGTTTATTGGTGACACCACATGACTGCAAATGTGTAGATACCGTTATTAATATAATATATCACGTGTCACCTTCTAATGTATATGTATGTAACATTGATAATGGCAATAAAGTGCATTACTATCAGAGTAATAAAACACAGCCCAAATTAGGCTTCATGCTGGGTTTTATATCTCTTAAAGTAATGCAGATGAACATCGCCTATGTGTATTAATGACCTAGTAACTGATAAAACTTTTTTAACAAGAGCACCGCCTTGCGGGTGCAGACCGCTCATCTATTTTCTTTTTAAAGGTGAAGGGACTCTCATTTTCAATCACAAAGGAGGGAGGAGTGGAGTGAAGAGGGGTGTATAGTGTGGGGTTGTGGACATTTATTACATTATCTTCCAAAAAAGCGAAAAAAAAAAAAAAAAAAAAAAAAATCGGGGGGGGGGGGTATAGTGTGAGGGTGTGGTGATAATTTGTGAGATGATCTTAAAAAAAAAAAAAAAAAAAAAAAAAAAATCAAAAAAAAAATTGGGGGGGGGGGGTGGGGGGGTGGGGTGGGGGTATAGTGTGAGGGTGTGGTGGTCATTTGTGAGATGATCTTATAAAAAAAAAAAAAAAAAAAAAAAATTAGGGGGGGGGGGGAGGGGGGGAGGGGGGGGGAGGGCACGGGGGATGGTTTGGGTGAAGTCTATTGTGGTATGTCAGGTAAGAGTAGTTTCATCAAAGTATCAATCAAATCTAATCATAAATAAAGAAGTTATGGCAATTTTAGCAAAATTTAATAATTTGACCTTGAGAGTCAAGGTCATTCAAAGGTCAAAGTAAAATTCAAGTTGCCAGGTACAGTAACCTCATGATAGCATGTAAGTATTTGAAGTTTGAAAGCAATAGCCTTGATACTTCGAGTGGATCGAAACACAAAATTTAACCATATATTAAAAGTTACTAAGTCAAAAAAGGGCCATAATTCCGTAACAATGACAACCAGAGTTATGCAACTTGTCCTTTTACTGTACCCTTATGATAGTTTGTGAGTGTTCCAAGTATGAAAGCAATATCTATGATACTTTAGGGGTAAAGTGACCAAAACATAAATCTTAACCAAATTTTCAATTTTCTAAGTATAAAGGGCCCATAATTCCGTCCAAATGCCAGTCAGAGTTACATAACTTTGCCTGCACCGTCCCCTTATGATAGTTCATAAATCTTGCAAGTATGAAAGCAATAGCTTTGATACTGTAGGAATAAAGTGGACCTAAACACAAAACTTAATCAAATTTTCAATTTTCTAAGTATAAAAAGGGCACATAATTCTGTCAAAATGCCAGTCAGAGTTACATTACTTTGCCTGCACAGTCCCCTTATGATAGTTAGTAAGTGTTGCAAGTATGAAAGCAATAGCTTTGATGCTTAAGGAATAAAATGGACCTAAACACAAAACTTAACCAAAATTGTCAATTTTCTAAGTATAAAAAGGGCACATAATTCTGTCAAAATGCATGCCAGAGTTATCTAACTTTGCCTGCCCAGTCCCCTCATGATAGTAAGTAAGTGTACCAAGTTTGAATGCAATAGCATTGATACTTACTGAGAAAAGTGGAACTAAACGCAAAACTTAACCAAAATTTGCAATTTTTTAAGTACAAAAAGGGCACATAATTCTGTCAAAATGCACGCCAGAGTTATCTAACTTTGCCTGCCTAGTCCCCTCATGATAGTAAGTAAGTGTACCAAGTTTGAATGCAATAGCATTGATACTTTCTGAGAAAAGTGGACCTAAACGCAAAACTTAACCGGACGCCGACGCCAACGCCAACGCCAACGCCAACGCCAACGCCGACGCCAAGGTGATGACAATAGCTCATAATTTTTTTTCAAAAAATAGATGAGCTAATAAAATGGACCTAAACACAAAACTTAACCAAAATTGTCAATTTTCTAAGTATAAAAAGGGCACATAATTCTGTCAAAATGCATGCCAGAGTTATCTAACTTTGCCTGCCCAGTCCCCTCATGATAGTAAGTAAGTGTACCAAGTTTGAATGCAATAGCATTGATACTTACTGAGAAAAGTGGAACTAAACGCAAAACTTAACCAAAATTTTCCATTTTTTAAGTATAAAAAGGGCACATAATTCTGTCAAAATGCACGCCAGAGTTATCTAACTTTGCCTGCCTAGTCCCCTCATGATAGTAAGTAAGTGTACCAAGTTTGAATGCAATAGCATTGATACTTTCTGAGAAAAGTGGACCTAAACGCAAAACTTAACCGGACGCCGACGCCAACGCCAACGCCAACGCCAACGCCAACGCCGACGCCGACGCCAAGGTGATGACAATAGCTCATAATTTTTTTTCAAAAAATAGATGAGCTAAAAAACGTGAAATATTATGTGATAATCAGATCGATAACATAAACTATTTAAATTTGCTAGTATATCCGATAAAAATATATTATAATTGTCTTTGACAGTGTTGACGTTCAGTTGTTCGTGGTGACGACCGCATTCCTTTATCCATCTCTTACACTTCTCAAGATCTTTTTTCGGCTTTGGAAACGAACTAAATTCAATGTCACCAACTAATCTGTCAGGATATCGATTGTCCGAGTTACATAATCCCCATTGACACCGTTTAACCATTTTTAATCGGTTTTTAAAGAGGAAAACAAAAGAAACTCGTTGGAATAAAAGTGAACCTAAACATGTAGCTTATCTAGAAAATGGCAGACAGGTCGTTGCTAACCAGTGCGCCCGATTAATCGATCGCTGATTGATGGATCAATTCTAGTGGGCGGAGCGATCATAGATAAGGCGTCATGTCAATTATATCAACAAACAATCATAAAATGGTTAGCTAACCAAGGGGTGCAGCTCCATGTCATAAAAAAGTCCCACTCTGCCCACTTGGGCTTACACCCTCGGTCAGCAGCTGGAGCGTGCGCGTCGCGACCGAGGCGAGAGTCACCCGCAGAAGATCTTCTCACCTGTACATATTTCCTTATAGAGGGAACTTCTAATCCAGCTGAGTCTGCCACCCTCGAGCCGGACGTGTTGTACACTGCTATGTTCGCTGTCTCCCCAAAGATACAGTGGTCTCGTCAACCGCTGATACAGGACCTTGAAGACCGGGGGTCCGAGCCACTCTGTATGCAAGGGTCAAGGAGGTAGTGTGGCTTTCACACTATACTTTCCAAGAGAGGGACTGGTACATCGACGGGGGTTCGCTATCTCCAGGATCTTGAAGACCGGGGGCCCGAGCCACTTTGTATGCAAGGGTCTAGGAGGTAGTGTGGCTTTCACACTATACTTTCCAAGAGAGGGACTGGAGAGAGTGTGGAGGACGTACGGGGTGGACCTGGTGTTGGCATCAGAACATCGAGGGTGTGGCCCTAGAGAGTGGAACCGGGGCGGCGGCACTCAGTGCGCTCAACGCACTGGGGAAACCGTCTCGGGGTTGAAGACGACAGCCGGTGACGAGAGTGACCATAAAGGCAGAGCTGCTTGCTGCACTCCCTCGGCGGTGCTGCGTCCAGACAAGAATTTATCTTCAGATTGTCTCCCCTAAAACATCACAGGGGCAGGTCGATACCAAATGTAGTTGTGAAGACGCGGGAACGACCTGTAAATAACCTACAACAACACACACTTGGGCCTACACCATGCTATTATTTTGATTATCATGTGATTCTAACGGAAGTTGTGTTTATCAATGACATAATATAATTGTTCACACTTAAACTCTTTTATTATAACTAGAAACAATGTTTTAAATAAAAATTCATGTCATTAGAAATACAAACATTCCTTCCAATTCAGAACCAGTGCAAGTATCCGCTCTATTTGTTGATTATTTGCCAGTGCTTTGTGTAACCAAGTCATATTCAACAAGCTTGTACTGTAGAATAACAATCAAAAAATTATTTTTCCCCCGACACGTGCATGAAACACAGTTATATGTATTTCTAATCCGTGTTCCCAACAAGATGGTTATCTTGAGCATTGACAAAATAAACCTCGCTGTCGGAGTCAGAATCATAAAAAATCTGACAAACTGTCGCTTAATTCCGACTCATACATGCACGGTTGAACGGAAAAAGATTATTTTCCATCAATTTTTCTAACCGAAGTTTCGAGAGATAATACATCCGCTCGAGAGATAATTCGTCCGAAGCTTTATAGTTCCGGTTCGTTAGTGAGTGCATGTGACGTCACTCCCGGTTTGAGTGAAAATGGCAAGAACATCGGAATGTGTGAAAAATCGTGACTTTGTTCTATATGTTCTCGCTTATAACACTGTATTTGAAATGAAGTGAGGTGCGAAATAGTTTAGATATGCACTAAATTCGATAAATAAAGGTGTTTTACGGGATTTTAAAATCGCGGCACGTGAACTTTAAGTTCTTTTGCAGCTTATCATTTCAAACTTCGAATAATTAAAGGCAACTTTAAGTCCAACAAGACTATTGTCAAGCAATATAAGTCCCCTACCGGCTCCACCATTGTCAGAAATTCCAGATTTTTTTTATATATATTTGTTGCCGTAGCAACCAAATTTTTTATTTAGGAACAAAATGAAATGACGTGCATGATGTCCATATTGCCATCTATCCATGTTTAAAGTTTCATGAAAAAATTTAAGAACTTTAAAAGTTATCGCAGGATCCAGAAAAACAACCATTTTCAGCAGTATTTCTAGTCTATTTGTTGCCATAGCATTCATAATTTTTTATGTAGGAACAAAATGAAATGACATACATAATGTCCATATTGCCATATATCCATGTTCCAAGTTTCATGAACAAATATTAAGAACTTTTAAAGTTATCGCAGGATCCAGAAAAGTGTGACGGACGGACGGAGACAAAACCATAAGCGTGGCGCAATAAAGACAAATGATCAAAAGGATGCCAAAACTACACTTTACACTTTAATCTTAGTCAAAAGGCAGAGAAGTGATAATTGGTGGCATAAAGACGCCTGCACCTGTTGACAGTTTGTATTTACACGGATTATCTTTAAATGGGTACAATTGTTAGCGGCTCAATTTTCTATTGTTCTTAGAAGACAACGGATGATGTATCAATACAACTAATTGCTATGTATAAATTTCGCCACTTTGCCATATGTCACAAATATTTAAGAAGTTATTTTGACATGTTTTTATTTGGACTTATGACAAAGAATAATAAATTAAAAACCAATGTAAACATGCGTATTTTGTTATCGGCGGACATTTAAGTAAAAGACGAGTCGGCCTTACAGTAAACAGTCGCATCATTCCTCTGCTCCGGAGATTTTTTTACTTAAAAAAAACGGCCCAAAAATATGGATCTTAAAATTTTTATTACGTACCTCATCCATAAGTCGAGTTGACTTTTAAGGTCAATTTTGGGAGCGTTTTTAGGTCGACTTATGGACACCAATGTACGGTAACAAATAACCCACACATTTTTAAACGCGGATTTTGATTGGAAGATTGAGAAACAACAGCCAATGAAATCTCACATTACAAAAAAGATTCTATTGCAATATGCGGACAGTGCTGCCACTATAATTATCAGAGATGTTTAAAAACAGGATTCTTGCACACTGCTTATGAAATCTTCCACAGAAACAATCAAACCACCATCCTATCAGAGAAAGTAAGATCAGCAAAAAATCACAACCCTGATTGAAGCAACCCTAGATCATGATCAGTGACATAGAGATTTCTTATACATCACAAATTGGCTATGATTTTTATATGATTTATTACAGATCTATTTCAACCTTGTTAATTTTCTTTTCATAAAACGACTTTCATATTTCATGACTAAATCCAGCTCGTTCAGATTTTTGCACTTTTGATATACATAACATTTGCAAAATCTTTTACTGCATCAAAAAATGTGTTGTTCAACAAACAATGCCCAAACCTGGATATGCCCAAATTAAAATGGGTAAACAGTTTTTCTTCAAAAGCTTACATCACATGAGCCATCCTTCAAAACATATAAATACAGAGTAGGTTTTTTTTATTTTAGAAAATATAATATTTTTATTCCAAACAAGGGCTGTTTGTAAAACATGCATGCCCCCCATATGGGCTCTCCGCTGTAGTGGCAGCCATTGTGTGAATACGTTTTTTTGTCACTGTGACCTTGACCTTTGACCTAGTGACCTGAAAATCAATAGGGGTCATCTGCAAGTCACGATCAATCTACCCATGAAGTGTCATGATCTTAAGCAAAAGCATTCTTGAGTTATCATCCGAAAATCATTTTACTATTTTGGGTCACCGTGACCTTTGACCTTGTGACCTTAAAATCAATAGGGGTCATCTGCGAGTCATGATCAATCTACCTATGAAGTTTCATGATCCTAGCCCCAAGCGTTCTTGAGTTATCATCCGGAAACCACCTGGTGGACGGACCGACCGACAGACCGACCGACAGACCGACCAACCGACCGACAGACCGACCAACATGTGCAAAGCAATATACCCCCTCTTCTTCGAAGGGGGGGCATAATAATTAGAGAGATGGTTCTTTTAAATGCACTTAAATTAATTATCCCAACGATTTTTGAAAAGCGTGGGGATATTGTGGTTATCTCCGCCGTTTGTCTGTCTGTCCGTCCTGGCCACTTTTATCTCCTACACTATTAGCACTAGAACCTTGAAACGTACACACATGGTAGCTATGAGCATATGTGTGACAGTGCACTATTCGGAATTTTGATCTGACCCCTGGGTCAAAAGTTATGGGGGTTGGGGTGGGGCCGGGTCAGAGATTTTCCTGCGACTGCGATTCAAAAAAGGCTCATAACTACTGTGTCCGTTCAGATATTGCTTTCATATTTGGTATTCATGTGTATCTGGACAAGACCTTTCCATGCGCATACATTTTTTTACCCCTGTGACCTTGACCTTGAACTTTAGGTCAGCTTTCAGGTTTCAAAATCTGCAACCGCGATTCGAAAAAGTCTCATACCTACTGTGTCCCTTCAGATATTGCTTTCATATTTGGTATGCATGTGTATCTAGACAACACCTTTCCATGCGCACACAATTTTTTACCCCTCTGACCTTGACCTTGAACAAAGGGTCAGTTTTCAGGTTTCGAAATCTGAGACTGCGATTCAAAAAAGGCTCATAACTACTGTGTCCCTTCAGATATTGCTTTCATATTTGGTATTCATGTGCATCTGGACAAGACCTTTCCATGCGCATAAAAAAAATTACCCCTGTGACCTTGACCTTGAACTCGGGCCAGTTTTCAGATTTTGAAATCTGCGACCGCGATTTGAAAAAGGCTCAAAACTACTGTGTCCCTTCAGATATTGCTTTCATATTTGGTATGCATGTGTATCTGGACACCTTTCCAGGCACATAAAATGTTTGACCCCTGTGACCTTGACCTTGAACTTTGGATCAGTTTTCAGGTTTCAAAATCTGCGACCGCGATTCGAAAAAGGCTCATAACTACTGTGTCCCTTCAGATATTGCTTTCATATTTGGTATGCATGTGTATCCAGGCAACACCTATCCGTGTGCATACAATTTTTTACCATACCCTTGTCAAATAAAAACGCACTTTTTACCAAAACACACATTTAGCGCACTTAAAAGTGCGTTGTGTGTTTTTTGTTAATATGTGCGTTTTCAGTGTTCAAAAGTGCATTTAAGTGCGCTTTTTGTGCATTTTTTCTTTTCAAGTGCGTTATTTTAGTGAAAAAGTGCGTTTTTTGTGTGTTTTCTTCATCTGTAAGTGCGCTTTTGAGTGTAGATGTGAGCAAAATGTGTGTTTTTTATCTAAGAAGTGCGTCTTTTATTTAGGAAGTGCGTTTTTTGTGTGTTTTCTTCATCTGTTAGTGCGCTTATGAGTGTAGATGTGAGCAAAATGTGTGTTTTTTATCTAAGAAGTGCGTCTTTTATTTAGGAAGTGCGTCTTTTATCTAAGAAGTGTGTTTTAAGGTTTACAGATGTGGGTTTTTTCTCACAAAAGTGCGTTTTTCTATTTTGATGTGCGTCTTTTTTAAGCATAAGTTAGTCTTTTATTTCATAAGTGCGTTTTTATCATATGATCTGTTGTAAACGGATTTATCTAAAAAGACACATGTTTAACACACTTCTTAAAAAGTGCGTCTTTAACAACCGTTTAGCAAATGTTGTACAGAAATTGAACAAGAAACAAAATTGTTGCAGGCTCTAACAATTTATTTACATCAAATGAATAAACGTAGACATATATCTCAGTAACCTGTAATAATATAAGGGGCAGTTTGAATAATTACTGGTTGTCCATATTAACCTGTTTAATGTTTACATACTTTATCATACAATTTCAATGCATACCCTATTGCTTACGTTTTAATCTCGAACATTTCTAAAAATTTCCACCTAAATCAGACTGTGTGTAACTTATTAAAAATATTGAAAGTGTCAAAAGTATTATGTGGGCTTGATAGTATCAATTATATTTCCTCAACATAAATAAGTATTTGAATTTTCTTATACTGATATTTATACCCTAATACAATTAATGTCTACCACATTGACCATAAACATACATTTTAAAAGGCAATTAAAATAATATTTATACTATAAATATTATTTGCTAAAACCATTCAGCATGTTATATTTAAATATTAACAATTAAATATAATGTGTTAAGGGTGCTGTGTATTATTCAATAAATATTTTGGTGTTGAAATGACTGCCTTATCAGTATTTTTCAAATTATGCAATTTTTGGCTTAGACACAGCATGGAATCAGATAAGAGAATAGCCAGTCCCTATCAGTCCTCCATCTAAGCCTAAGGGGTGTTGATATACTTTTGATTTGTTCAGGCACCATCTATTTAAGAACCACAGATAGGAAGTTATTTTTTGAAAACAAGCAGCATCAGCAACTGACTTTAAGCTAGAATTAAGACTTATTATTCTAGTGTAAAATGTCTTGAAATACTTTCAGCATGAAGTATTGTGTGATGAAAAAAATGTGTATTTACTACAATGTGTAAATCAACAATAAGTTTGTTGCAAAGGAGATTAAAAGTGGGTGGTTAAAGACATATAAAGTGATATGGTCTAGTTCAACAACTGCCTGTATTTTTGGAATATTGAAGAACAGTCTGTTGTAACAGGTTCGTATTTTCTATTCTGCATCCCTTTTTTATTTAGTTTATTGAAATAATTATGATCATTATCATATTTATGTATTGTCACTGGGAAATGTAAATGGATGAGTAAATGTAATGCAATTTGAAAGAAAAACACCACCATTTGAATTATTATGGCTGTATTTTATGGTTATTGTCATCTTAAAGTTATTTATACCTATTTTTGGTCATTAATGAACAGATTTTTCCCCCATATTAAATGAAAACTTTTAAATTTAAAGGTTAAACCCCATGGTGACCGTGAAATTTACATTGATCAGAAGATCCTTTGGAAAGAATGTGCATCATCGCATCGCCTGCCAAAAAAGGGAGCTAAAGAGAGAATACCTGATGTATGGACTTGAATACCAGGTTTTACACTTGACCAAGAAAAGCTGTATTTGTTTAGAGGTAAAACTATACAGGGTACTGGTTATTGCATTTTAAAGGTGTCACACTTCCGAACAGTCCACACAGCAAAATGAGACCACATATCTTGGTACATTTTCGAACAGTATTTTCTATCAAACGTATTTATTTATGAAAAGCGTTAAGTCGCATGTGATCAGGGGATTAAAATTGCAAAATAAACAACCCAAAACAACAAGCAAACAAACTAGTTTTGATTTAAATTTATAATTTTTATAGCAACAAGATTACCATAACAGCAATATTCAACACTTACATTATAAAATATCTTTCAGGACCTGATCAAATGAGATCATGCACAAGACGCATCACGCAAAGGCCATGACAGTATAATAGTTGCAAAGAAGTTTGACCGGCTGGTGGCAGACTTGGAGAGAAAGATGAGAGCTGCACTCCGCCGCCTCAAAGAAATGCTGACAGGCCTTGATTGATATGCATCTTTCTTATGTATATAGCTGTTCGTGTGTATATACTGTACATGTTATTATAGTATGCTATTATTTTTTGTTTATTTATAATCAAATTACGTTTATATTTATTTCATCAAATTGCCATTGATATTTAATTACTCATGTATGTTAAAAAATGTTGGTGTACATTAAAGTATAAAATCTTGTAATTATTAAAATACACAAATATATATGTTTATATAATTATTGGTTTAAAAAAAAAACTTAACAGCATATAATTGAATCAACTTTTAAGGCAAAAGATGCACCTTTAACGCACATGTGTGCTTTTTGTGAGTGCATTTTTTGCTGCCATTCATGTGCGTAAATTGTGCGTTTTGTGTGGGTTATAACTGCGCTAAACGTGCGTTAAATGTGCGCTTTTTGTGAGTTAAATGTGTGCTTTTTTATTTAAAAAGCGCACATTTAACGCACATAAAAGCGCACATTTAACACACATGTGTGCTTTTATGTGGGTTATAACTGCGCTTTTCGTGAGTTAAATGTGCGCTTTTAAAATAAAAAAGCGCACATTTAACTCACAAAAAGCGCACATTTAACGCACTTTAAAGCGCACATTTTACACACATAAATGGGAGTCAAAAACGCACTTATAAAAAGCGCACGTTTAACGCACATTTAACGCACATAAAAGCGCACTTTAACACACATGTGCGCTTTTATGTGGGTTATAACTGCGCTTTTTGTGAGTTAAATGTGCGCTTTTTAAATAAAAAAAGCGCACATTTAACTCACAAAAAGCGCACATTTAACCCACTTAAAAGTGCACATTTTACACACATAAATGGTTGTCAAAAACGCACTTATATAAAAAGCGCACGTTTAACGCACATTTAACACACAGAAAAGCGCACATTGAACACACTTATAAAAAGCGCACGTTTAACGCACATAAAGCGCACATTTATCCACAAAAAAGCGCACATTTTCCTGTTTGTTTGTTTTTGTTAAAAACTCACTCGGTAAGAAAAAGCGCACAAAAAACGCAGTGCCAATACCGCCACGTTTAACACACGCAAAACGTACTTAAAACGTACATTTCACACACTTTTTTGAGAAGAGTTATGACCTTGACCTTGAACTTGTGGTCAGTTTTCTGATTTCGAAATCTGTGACCCAGATTCGAAATAGGCTGATATCTTCTGTGTCCCTTCAGCTATTGTTTTCATATTTGGTATGCATGTTAATCTGGACAACACTCTATGGGCATAAAAATTTTACCTCTGTGACCTTGACCTTGAACTTGGGGCCAATTTTTAGGTTTTGAAATCTGCGACCGGGATTCGAAAAAAGCTCATTACTTCTGTGTCCTTTGAGATATTGCTTTCATATTTGGTATGCATGTGTATCTGGACAACACCTTTCCATGCGCATAAAATGTTTGACCCCTGTGACCTTGACCTTGAACTTGAGGTCAGCGTTCAGGTTTCGAAATCTGCGACTGCGCTTCGAAAAAGGCTCATACCTGCTGTGTCCCTTCAGATATTGCTTTCATATTTGGTACGCATGTGTATCTGGACAAGACCTTTCCATGCGCATGAAATGTTTTACCACTGTGACCTTGACCTTGAACTTAGGGTCCGCATTTAGATTTCGAAATCTATTATGTGGTTATCCACCCAATCAGAAGAAGTGCAAGCATTTTCATCAGACCAAGGAATTTTTCAACAATGAAGCTTGTGTATTGAAAACACATATAGAGTTACACAATAGTGGCGCAGAGATGTATTTAGTGGTCAATTGTTTGTGTTAACTCATCTGTGAAATGGTTTAGCTCATCCATCTATAATGTTTATACAAGGGATTATAAAATATTGGCGCAAAGGGACACCTGTATATGAGAGAGAGATTGAATGCAGTCAAGCATTAAAAGCATGAGAAACTCATGGAATAGAGCCTCAAGAATCTATAAAAGGGCTGAAACTTTCAATTTGTTCAATTACACTTTTAGCCTAATTACTGAAAATCTGTCAAAATGTTCAAGTGGGAAAAATGTGAGAAACAATTTAAAGAAAGATGGACTTTGAACAGGCACATCAAAGACAGACATGAAATTCAACATTTTCATTGTTGTGTACAAGATTGCGATATAAAATTTCTGAGACGCTACTATTTAGTCAAACATTTAACCTCAAAACATAACTTTTCCAAAACAGAAGCAAGAAGATTGGCTATAAGAGAGCATGTTCAGCAATCTCAAGTCATTCCAATGAGGATGACATATGTTAATAATGGACTTCCGTGAAGTTGATTCAGTATTAGATTTGTTAGGAGAGCAGGATGAGGAGGAGAAATTAGGGTATAGATTTTCACTCATTTTTAAGGTTATTTTACATTAACTTCTTCATTTCTACACCGAATTACTTCAAATTTATACTGAACATCTCTTATGACAATACGGTCAATCTCAACTATGCATGGCCCCATTACCAACCCTGGGGCGCCCCTGGGTCAAACATGCGGCATGGGGATACGCGTCGGCCTCTGCCGCGCCATTTCTAGTTAATAAATAGTAAAGACCTCTATGACCGAATGGAGCTGTCATCCACAATGTATTTGTTCTTCAGGTTAATAAGTTAAGGCTTATGCGAACATGCCAAAAATTCCAGGTCCAAATCGGGACATTCAATAACCATGGTCGTGATATTTGACAAAAAAGCGAGATTGTCCCGCAGGCACACCTAGATTGATCCATCATTCCAACTCAACTTTAGTCAGTAGTCAGTATAATTACAAAATCTCTACATTTCAAGCCAATATTGACAATTATTGTGCTTAAGAATTTCTTGAACATAAAAATTCTGATCTTTCAGAAGTAAACAAACACGCGCACTATGTGCATGCACGTGATTCCATAAAGTGAAATCTGGGGTGTACGTCAATCTAATAAAATCAATCATTTACAAAACAAGAGATGTGTTCGTCAGAAACACAATGCCCCCTATTGCGCCGCTTAGATTCAAAAAATAATAATTTACCTTTGACCTTGAAGAATGACCTTGACCTTGAACTTCCACCACTCAAAATGTGCAGCTTCATGACAACGCCGCTTTGAAAAAAAAAATATATATATTTTTGACCTTTGACCTTGAAGGATGACCTTGACCTTGAACTTCCACCACTCAAAATGTGCAGCTTCATGAGAATGCCGTTTTGAAATATTAATATAAAAAATTACCTTTGACCTTGAAGGATGACCTTGACCTTGAACTCCCACCACTCATAATGTGCCGCTGCATGAGAATGCCGCTTTGATTTTGTTTTTACCTTTGACCTTGAAGAATGACCTTGACCTTGAACTTCCACCACTCAAAATGTGCAGCTTCATGAGATACACATGTATGCCAAATATCAAGTTGCTATCTTAAATATTGAAAAAGTTATGGCCAATGTTAAAGTTTGACATTTGACCTTGAAGGATGACCTTCACCTTCACCTTTCACCACTCAAAATGTTCAGGTCCATGAGATACACATGCATGCCAAATATCAAGTTGCTATTTTCAATAATGAAAAAGTTATAGCCAATGTTTAAGTTTTTGGACGGACTGACAGACGGCCTATATTAGACATTTGACCATGAAGGATGACCTTCACCTTCACCTTTCACCACTGAAAATGTGCAGCTCCGTTGCTATCTTCAATATTCAATATCTGCTATGACACAATAGATGGGTCTGCAATGTCACAATAAGTGGGTCTGCCATGACACAATAGGTGGGTCTGCTATGACACAATAGGTGGGTCTGCTATGACACAATAGGTAGGTCTGCTAAGACACAATAGGTGGGTCTGCTATGACACAATAGGTGGGTCTGCTATGACACAATAGGTGGGTCTGCTATGACACAATATGTGGGTCTGCTATGACACAAAAGGTGGGTCTGCTATGACACAATAGGTGGGTCTGCTATGACACAATAGGTGGGTCTGCTATGTCACAATAGGTGTGTCTGCTATGTCACATAAGATGTGTCTGCTGTCACATAAGATGTGTCTGCTATGTCCCGTAAGATGTGTCTGCTATGTCACATAAGATGTGTCTGCTATGTCACATTTGATGTGTCTGCTATGTCACATAAGATGTGTCTGCTATGTCACAATAGGTGGGTCTGCTATGTCACATAAGATGTGTATGCTATGTCACAATAGGTGGGTCTGCTATGTCACATAAGATGTGTCTGCTATGTCACATAAGATGTGTCTGCTATGTCACATAAGATGTGTCTGCTATGTCACATTAGATGTGTCTGCTATGTCACATAAGATGTGTCTGTTATGTCACAATATGTGGGTCTGCTATGTCATATAAGATGTGTCTGTTATGTCACAATATGTGGGTCTGCTATGTCATATAAGATGTGTCTGATATGTCACATAAATGTGTCTGCTATGTCACATAAGATGTGTCTGCTATGTCACATAAGATGTGTCTGCTATGTCACATAAGATGTGTCTGCTATGTCACATAAGATATGTCTGCTATGTCATAAGAGATGTGTCTGCTATGTCACATAAGACGTATCTGCTATGTGACAATAGGTGGGTCTGCTATGTCACAATAGGTGGGTCTGCTATGTCACATAACCGAAAAACCAACTTGCCCTACCGGGCCAGTACTTCCAAAATCTACTTGCACTATATGTAAAGCAACTTGTCCAAACATAAATATCACATCAACTGTAAACCTCATATTGTTTAATAAACCAAAATGATACACCACAAAACCTTTCTTATTTTTGAACATTTAACAAAATGATTACAGCAATTAAAGTCTAAATTAAATGCTCTTTGTTCTTTTTTGCACTTTTCGGGCAGACAACTAGATTATAAATGACCTTGCCCAGACCCAACTTTTACTTGCCAGGGGCAATAGGACAGCCATTTATGTTGAGCCCTGTATATTTATCATAAGACAGTGATTTCAAATAAAAACAAAACAAAAAAAAATTGTTTTTTTTTGTAGTTTTTTTTACTTTTGGAGAGGATTTTTTCTACAAAATGGGGAAAAAATATATACTCTTTTTTGAGGGGATTAGGGCCGAATATTGGCCCCGAAATTGCCATAAAAAACACTGTTGGAAATAACTGTGGTCCAAGGGACACAACTGTGGTCAAAGGGACACAACTGTGGTCAAAGGAACACAACTGTGGTCAAAGGGACACAACTGTGGTCAAAAGGACAAAACTGATGTCAAAAGGACACAACTGTGGTCAAACTGAAAAAACTGTAGTCCAAATGATACAACTGTGGTAAAAGGGATGCAACTGAGGTCAAGGGGAAACAACTGTGGTCAAAGGGACACAATTGGGATCAAAGGGGCACAATTTGGATCAAAGGGTACACAATTGTGGTCAAAGAGACACATATGTGGTCAAAGGGACACACTTGTAGTCAAAGGGATACAACTGTGGTCGAAGAGACACATCTGTGGTTAAAGGGACACAACACTGGTCAAATGGACACAACTGTGATCAAAGGGACACAACTGTGATCAAAAGCACACAACTGTGGTCAATGGGACACAACTGGGGTCTAAAGGACACAACTGTGGTCAAACAAACACAACTGTGATCAAAGGGACACAACTGTTGTCAATGAGTACTAGCTGATGGTAAAAGGGACAAAACTGTGGTCAAACGGACACAACTGTGGTCAAATGAACAGTACTGTGGTCAAAGGGACACAACTGTGGTCAAAGAGAGGAAACTGTTCACACAGCCCAACATTCAGGTAACTAAATGATTACAGCCAATTAATCAAAGCAGACACTTTTTTTGTCTTTCTTACATGGTTGAACATCAATAGAATATGAGTGAATAACCAACCTTAACATACAGTGAAACAACTCCTGCATAAAACAAGAGCGCCACATAGCGGGTGCCAACGCTGGGGTGCTGGTGCAGTTTTGAATAAATGAAAGCTTGTCAGAAGATTATTTCTTATTAGAGGTCACAGTGACCTTGACCTTTGACCTAGTGACCCAAAAATGGATTTGGCGTGTATAACTCATCAAGGAGCAGCTACATGAAGTTTCTTAGTTGTAGATGGAAGCACTTTGACTTTAGAGCCTATGTTGAAGGTTTTAGCACGATGCGGAGGCGGACGGCGGACTAGCTGAAAATACAGTGTCCAGCCCTATGGGTGAAAATCGGCTAAATAATAGCATATCATAACAATTATTGTGGCTAGACTGTAAATTAATAAAATCCATTAGGCCAAATTGAAAATTCGGACAAAATTAGGTTTGTAACAGCAAAATAAGTTTTAACACAGTCTATTTCATTTGTTTATTTGTATGCTTGATTATAAGTAAGCATAGATATACATGAAAATTTCTTGGAAAGTCAGAAACTAAAAAGGCTGACTGACAATAAATCATTCCACAAATAATGTCCATTTATTCTGAAATTATGCGTAGAGAATGTGATAATATATGCAATAGTGATCAAATGAAATTAATACTTAACAATGCTGTAAGGAGAATTTAAACACAAGCAATTTCAGGAGTCTTATGGACAGTGTATTGAAAACAGTTGTCTCCCTTTTGAGATGACAAATGAATACAGTAACCTCCCCATTTTCCTGCCTTCACTATCTTCTTAAAATGTGAATTATGAATTAAATATTAAACAATTTGATCACCAACTGATCACATGAGTTTGAAAGATCATTCATGAAAAGTGGTTTTCTTTAAAAGGTGCAAATATGTTAGTGTGACCTATATGGCAAGCCCAAGTCGGTTAACGTTGATTCCCTCAATGAAACTGTTTGTGACTTAAAAGCTGGAAAAGCCAGCTCTTAGAAGCACATTGTCACATCTTGAATACAGCTTTTGTGCACTTATAATAACATCTCAATGACTTAGCCACATTTCGATCATTCTGCAAAACATTGGTTAAACAAGCTGAACTGGTCAGTGTCTGTACTGAACAAAGGGATTCTTGATAAAACTGTGGAAAGTTAGTAGTATATATGCAGATTGTGCTTGATAACTCCTAAGATAAACAAGAGGCCCATGAGGGCCTGCTATAAACACTGTGCAAGTTTGGAAAGCATAAGATGGAAACTGTGTACTAAATCGCGCAAACAAGGAGAATTTTCTCAAATTCAAGGGGAGATCATTGTGTACTTATTTCCCCGATACTGCTCATATTCAATAGGGTTCACGTCCTCATTGATATAAAGATACTGTGAAAATTTGGAAATAATTGGAGGAAAACTGTGGAATTCATTGCATAAACAAGCGGGATTTCAAAATTTTCTCATATTCAAGGGGAAGTCATTCTGGACTTATTGCTTTGATATTGCTCTTTTTAAAAAAGGGTTTGAGTCCTCATTGATACAAAGACACTGTGCAAGTTTGCCAAGAATTGGATGAAAATTATGGACTTTATCACACAAAAACTGAATTTTCAATATCTCATCATTCAGATAAAGACACTGTGCAAGTTGGGAAATAATTGGAAGAAAACTGTGGACTTTATTGCCTAAACAAGCCTTATTTCACAATTTTCTCAAATTCAAGGGGAGATTATTTTGGACTTTTTACTGTGATGTAACCCATTTTCGATAGATTTCGAGTCCTCATTAATATAAAGATACTGAACAAGTTTGAAAAGAATCGGATAAAAACTGTGGACTTTATTGCGTAAACAAGAGAAAAAGTCTAACACACGCACGGACGGACGAAGGAAACCATGCCATGACATAAGCTCTTCCGGCCTTTGGCCAGTAGAGCTTAAAACTATTGGTGGAACAACTTTAACATGGGTCTGAAATAAAACAAAAGAATCTATATAATTAGAAGATGGTTGGAGTCTGAGTCGTCGAAATTCGCACTAGTCCGACAGCAAAAAACTAGTATTTTTTCTTTCCGGCTTGTAGGAAATCCAATATTACAAGCCCGACGTGCTTGTACAATTCATTAAACAAAAAACGAGTTCCACTTTCATTTTCAATATTTGTAAACAAAGTTTTGAGCCGCTTAAATCAACGGCCGCTTATGTTTTAACACACTGCGCACACGTGCTGGGCAATCAGCCGATAATTGGATTACTGCGCATAAGGCGCATGGTTTTGTGGTTCCCGGATTACTATTATGTAAAATAAATGTTTTGTGTTGCGTTCAGGACACAGAGAGTAATGGCCGAACAGTTGTCATTGAAGTACGTCTTTGAGGAATGCGAATCTGAGATAACTGTGATTGACGCATTTGTCAACTGGCTTTTTGTAGAATAACCTGGCACTTGCTTATATATTTTCTGGTGGTTCAGGTTTGCTCTCTCTTTCACATGGATATATGGGATACATTTCTGCTAATTTTTTACCTTAACTTTATGTATATATTTATAATTGTGATTTGATTGAAATAGTGTGTGTGAAATTAATTTCTTCTTATTTCAGGATCCGAAAGAGGCTGGCTTTGATGACGAGGAAGCTAACTTGGATGAGGATGCAATTAATAAGAGATTTGTATTGTGTTCTAAAGATTGAATAAATGAATGCTTCTTTGGATGTTTTATGTTATGTTTATCTGCATTTTTAACAAAAATGTTTGGGCTATTAAATCTGACTCGGGCTTGTTCAAATTCCCATAGTACAAGCCCAACTTGCTTGTAGATTTAAATCTGAATTTCAATGACTGGAGTCTCATTAAATGTCACATTAGGTGGGTCTCCTATGTAGGAGTGCTTTCCAGTTGATGTAGTGCTTCTTTGTCATTTTCAACATGTGCAAGAAAAAGCAAGCAGGAAATGAGCAGGTGATGTGATACATTTCTTGACGGTTTTCTGACAAATTCAGTCTGGCACTTCCCTTATATGTCAGCAAATCTCTTGAATTGAAAAGCAAATTCAAATTGAAACAATATTGGATATTTTGATGAAGTTATTTCTTGAAAATAGAAAAAAATAATATAGGAATGAGTGCATTCTAAATTACAGAATTACCATGTTTCACAACATAGATTCTGCAAGGTATAGCTTCCACAGCATCTTTTATATTAAACATAATTTTCTGATGTTCTAAGCTTTTTTTATTCAGAAACTTAAATTCTCTTCCAGAAAGTACAACTACTGGCAATGAATGGCAGGCTATGAAGTACCAACAACTATCATCAGTTTAAGAATTATAATGCAGAACGATATGACTGGTATGGGTAAAACATAATGGAGAAGAAATAATTCCCCTGGCAACATTTAATATAGAACATTAAACAGTGGTAGCATGAAACATTGCGTTCACAATTTTCATCTTAAATTTTGCAAATGGCTTTTTCTCAGAACTCATGCACTGCACTTCATTGGTTTCCAAATTAGTTTGTACATATTTAAAAAGACTTGCTAGAGTGTGCATGAAGTCCTAAATTGAGTTCATTAAATGTGATTTAGAATTTTCATAAACTTAATGGCCTATTCAATAATTAATCTTACAGAGAAGAAATGGGAAGCACTTAAGCATTAAAAAAATCAAGTTCTTTGATAACTAATTTGCTTGCCTGTTGTGGTGTTAATATCAAGACTGTACATGTATTCAGTTTACAGCAGGGTTGTCAATATGATTGTAAACAAAGGATTACTTTGGAATAGTAACCGATTAAGCAGGGGGTCAAGGGGGCCGCCTAGGCCCCCTTGTAGGTCCAGGGCAAGGCCCAGGTAGGGGGGGGTCAGGGGGCGAATCACCCCGACCGAAAACGAATTCTAGACATTTTAGGGACAAAATACTGCTGTTCTCAGAGCAAAAAAAGTTAAAACGAGATCTAAAAAGAATAGAAAATTTTAAGATTTTCACATTTTAGTATACTGTACAATGTAAAAACATATTATATTGATAGATCTTTGCATGTTCCAATTCTATCCATTACCCGATAATCCAGTATTATTATGATTTCTTTTTTTCAAAACCAAATTACGGCCAATATTGAAGATGAATGTCGTCCGCCATTTAACGCAAGTGCATATACAAATTGAATTGTGGGATTGGGGATTTCCCATTGAACATGCGTGAATCATGTGACGCGATTTGAGAGCATTGAAACCGTTTTTATTTAGTAATTACGACCACAGGTGGTAAGTGTGTGGCTATGATATTAATTAGTGAAAGCATCATTTTGAATGATAAATTATCATATTTATAACGAAAAATAAACATCCTATAGTATATGTGTTAAGAGCACTTTGAAAACTTGGATTTGAGGCTAACTTTTGGGGGGGGGGGGCACACTGTTGTATGGGACTTTTGTCAAAATAAGGCTACCAAAACACAGTTTTTAGTATGTCTGTATTCAGCAGAGATTTACTTTCTCAGAAATTGTGAGAAGGTTGTTGTTTTTTAATAGAAACTATTAGTAGGGAAAGATCCATCTGATGCATAGGAAAAGCAAAAACAAGATGACAAAATTGTCACAAAACCAGGTTTTCATTGTGAAAAAAAAATCTGATAAAGGGAGAAAACTCAAACTGAACTTTTGAAATGAACAAACAAAATTAACCCCCTTTGTACCAGGAGCAATGCCATTGTTTACCACAAATGCATTAGTTAAACAAAGTTAATAAAGGGCCACTAGACAATATTACACACACAAAATGAAAGACCTCACTCTTGTGGTTTTGTTAAAGTATTCATTTTTTAAATCTATATTTTAGCTCTGGTTACCTACATATGCAATGCATAAAAACATTTTGAATAACTATAAAAAAGATTAACCCGAGGATCATTCCCGTGAAGTTTCAACAAAATCTGCCAAGTGATTCACTATTTTGTTAAAAAAAAAGTTAACATCTTTTGCACCTACTGACACAGTACCTACACAAAAGCATCCTAAAAGCTCCTCATGGGCACTGTGTGCTCAGTTGAGCTAAAAAAGACATAATCATGTAGGTAAGCCCTGTGTACGTCTTACCATACCAGATTACAGACTGTCAGACAGCGGATAACATCTTAAAAAAGATCCCCATGAGCACTATGTGCTCAGGTGAGCTTAATTACCCATTGACACCTAAGGACACCTCAGTGTATTTCTTACCACAGAGGATCCTCATCACCGCCTCTTCCTGGCCATGACGGAAACTGTCAAAGCCAAATTTCTTCAAACCCTTCCAAACGAGGTCTGGCGTTGCTATGCAACAAACACAGGCAATTCATTTAAGAGTTTCTCTGTGAAAAGGCGGTTTCATGCATTTGTGTAGTGTCATCCCAGGTTAGCCTGTGCAGTCTGCACAGGCTAATCTAGGAAAACACTTTCCGCTTTTAATGTATTTTTTGTTTATACAGAAAGAATGTTCTCGACAAAAATCAAGTTTAAACGAAAAGCTTCTTCCTAGATAAGCATATGCAGACTGCACACACTTATCTGGCATAACACTTTACACACGTGCATTAGACCCCCTTTTCCCAGAGCAAGGCTCATTTGCAATGCAATAAAATAAAGATGTATAATACTGGAAAGTAACTATAAAATGATTGAAATGTTTAAACTACTGCTCCATGTCATATAATTAATTCTTATTCCAAAAAAAAAGCTACACTGTAACTCCAATATAGCGCGGTCAATGGGGTCCAAGCCGCGAAACAGCGTTATAACGAATCCGCGTTATAGGTTTTGAGCTCATTTACTGCAGGGCGCTATAAAAAAAACAGGTATAGAATAGCCTATAATATAGGTCATGTATATTGCCATGCTGTGTTGACGCAAATACATGCATATAAACCGAATCGTATTGATAACAGTATACATACCGCTTTTCTTATGTGCACAGTTATCCGATAATCCAATGAAATTACAACATAACTTAAAAATTATAATCTTGAACATTAATGACGATATATGTTTAAGAAATTCGTAAACACAACCGTTCGCATATATGCCATTTTCAGAAGTGTTAAGAGTACAGTGCATTATGGGGCAGAGCTTTCATTGGACGAGCGACTTTAAATTAAGATTGAATGCAATACGACTCATGTACAAAAAATTGTTTTATTGCGTCATACGCATGCAAAAAAACGTGTTTCCCGGGGACTTTCTGATACCGCGCGAAAATGAAAGTGAAACTCTGTTAACAATTGCCGGTACACTGCGTTCGCATGTAAATAAATCGTCTGCATTATTTAATTTCTTATACACAAACTGAAAGATTAAATGACTTAATACTAGAATGATAATGAAATGACAGAAAAAGTTGTTTTATACAGTAGGCAGTATATTTCACAGCCGCTCATTTAATATAGTCAAATCTGCAACCATATCAAAGTAAGAATGTTTCAATCGTTTTGAATTACTTAAATTGTATTACTATCCCCCGTGCACTTAACTTATGGAAATTATCGCACTGAACCGCTCTGATGAGGAATACATGTAATAAACACTGACACGCGAGTTTTTCACACCTTTATTGACATTACACAACAGATTAACACCAATTAGCTGTCGGTGTTGTTTAACCTCGAGGCGATTATAATCGGTTCAACGGACGGTTGAATAAAGCAATCAACATGACTGTGATTGCCACCATCTTTGAATTGTCTGAAAATACATGAAGTTGCATAAAACGGATTTGAATCAGAAATCAAATGGAAGGTTGGAGAAAAAATGGGATTCAAGCACCCTCCGCGTTATATTGGATTCAGCGTTATAACGGAGCGCTTTATACTGGAGTTACAGTGTACAACTAACCTTGGAGGTCATTAAAAATGTAAGTCGCGTTTATTTCCACCTAGATATAGACATGTATTAATCCAATATATATCAAATCTTCTACATATAATTAAATATAGTAACAATGGTACATTTATTAAATCGATAAGAAATTATATATTCAATGCCTAAAAATGATTGTTTGATACATGCTTCCAGTGTGGCTCAAACTCAGGTCATTTGAATGACATTTACCTTTCCTAAAATCATTGATATTAAAAAAGCATGATGTGGTATTGTGGTACTTAATGTATATTTAATTCATTATGATTATACTACTACTACTGTTTGGACCCTATTATCCCACAATTCATTAGTGCTCAAACAATATCAAAAGGCAGCACCCATTAAGCATTTTTTAACCCTTTGCATACTGGGTAATTTGTCTTCTGCTAAAATGTCGTCTGCTGAATTTCTAAAATTAGCATTTTCTTCATTTTTTTTTCAAAGAATACTATCAGAATAGCAAACAGTTTGGATCCTGATGAGACGCCACGTTCTGCGGCGTCTCATCAGGATCCAAACTGTTTGCAAAGGCCTTCAAAATTCGATTCCCGCACTGAAAGGGTTAACCCTTTACCTCTTAGATACGTATGTTGACGCATTTGTAGTCCCTTAGAAAGTTAAATTTAATTAAAAACCTTTCTTACTAGATTAAAGTTTTAAAGTCTTCATCTCCAACCCTTAGACGCTGATGAGCAGCAAACAGCATAAAACCTGAACAGACTGCAAGTTACTCGCAGGCTGTTCTGGTTTTATGTTGTTTGCACATAGCCATTTTCACTTTGCTTCTGAGTGGGAAGGGGTTAAAACAAGCAATGTATTATGTTACATTATATGTCTACTTTTGAGTGGGAAGGGGTTAAAACAAGCAATGTATTATGTTACATTATATGTCTACTTCTGAGTGGGAAGGGGTTAAAACAAGCAATGTATTATGTTACATTATATGTCTACTTCTGAGTGGGAAGGGTTAAAATAAGCAATGTATTATGTTTCATTATATGTCTACAAAAGGATAACTCTTATATTGTAATAATTGTTTATTAAAAAAGACCACTTGTGAAGCAAACATTTTTACGCACTTTAACAGATTATCTTATTTTTAAAAATCAAAAACATTATTAACCTTTGATATGCCCATTAAATACCCACACATACCTTAGTTACAAAGTCATTACAAAAGATGTTGTGTTTTTTTCATCTTTGATGTCTAAGTATGATCTGAACAGTGGTAGCAATGTTATTCTTGCTTTTGCCTTGATATTTTCAAGATAAGCATTCTGACCAGGTTTCATCAAGATTAAGTGCTACATGTGGCCTCTAGAGTGGTAACAAGGTTTTTCTAAGATTTGACCTGATTACATATTTTGTGTACGCATGAGACCTAGATTCAAACTGCCTCTAGCTATTGTCAATATTCTTTGCAATTTTAATGAGCTCAAGATTGACAAGGCAAGACAAAAGAAACCCCATATAGGTGACCTTTATAGTGACCACTTATTACTCAGATGAGCTACAATTATTTTGCAAAAAAGCTGTAGTGCATGAAATTAATCAAATGAAATGAGTAATCACACATCAAATACTGTTGAATTAGTCATTATCTTTACGGTCACACATAAAAGCAAAGTAAAAAGTGCTTTATAAATAAGGTTATCCCAGCACAAATGGTATAAACAGTAATCAGGGCTCCCTCTGGCTCAATTTTTTTGGAAGCCAAATTTACCTTTTTATTTTTTAATTCATATCATGTTGGATATTTTATGGGTTATGGGTTATAATGTAGAAAACCTTGTACCTAAATGGATGTTTTTGTAGCCAAATTTCCTTATTTGTAGCCATTGGCTTATTTGGCGAATGGCAGAGTAAGCCCTGGTAATATTCATATTGTCATTTCCAGTACAAACCTGGTAACATTTCACCATCCCCACATTTCAGCAGGGGCTCCATTGGCGGTGGGGCCACATTGATCTCCCTGTGTGACCTCACTATTCCAGACTCAAACTCCAGTTCCTCGTCGCCCTCAACAACGGGTGTCGTTTCCATGCCGACATCATTTGCAGCTTCAGTAGGCAGAGTGGATGAGGATGGAGTAGAAACTAAAATTATTTTGCAGGTGAAGCTTTATCATCATACCACAAAACTTCTTTGAACTGAACTTGTTTTTAACGTTTATATGTCTTCCTGCTATAACAATACTCAGCATTGTACTAATATAAGCACTATGACAGTGCCTCTGTTATAAACCTATACATTTTCTGCCAACAATTCATTCTGTATTTATAATAAAATACAAAAAGCCCTATTCGCAATTCTGTTTCTGTATCATATAAGCAAGACTTCTTTTCCATGTAAACAAAAATGCTTGGTCATCTTTCACGATTATCATTGAGTCTTGAAAAGCACTGTTGACTGGACAAATGAAATGACATCATAGGTTGATGTAACGTTGTTCAATAGTTAAACTGTTTACTGAAAAAAGTTTGTTTCAGTGTTGCAGAAAAATTATAAAATAAATTGAATATAACATAAGTATGGTGTTCTAGGAACGTCTATCCATTCATTGGTCATGTCCAGTAGATACTATTTCACCTATCCAACTTGAATGACACATACATGCCATACGTCCCGGGTTGTCTGGGATTGTCCCGGAAATGAAGAGCGTGTCCCGCAGTCCCGGAAATCTATCAAATGTCCCGGATTTTAAAATATTCATATTTACATGTACCTATTCAAAGCTTAACTGCACATCAAATCTGTGTTTCCACTAATCCGCAGCTTCTCCATGGCAATTCTTACCCAAATAGGTGACTACGCTTCGTGTCAAAATTGATCAATTAACAGGGGTACTGTTATATCGGTTGTCTAACGTTCGCAGTCAAACCTAAAAGGCGGCATTGTTGAATGTTGTTGTTAATTGGCTTCAATATACTACGTTATAATTTCCTTCTGCGTACAGGCAAAGGAGTTGTTCACACATCTGAAGATTCGTGCGGTTGTGAATTAGTCATGCATGAATAACCCCGTGTCAATATCAATCTATAGTTTCAGTGGCTGTGTTATTCCAAGCACACTTATCGGTCCGTATTGTCTACTCCCCCCTGATAGAATTGTGGACAGTTACTTCAGAGACTTTTGATGAAAACATCGATGTTGTCCTCGTGGAAAGTGTTCATTTCATGCATAATTCGGTTATAAAAATAAATAAATTACAAGATAAAAACAAGATGCGTTTGTGAAACACAATGTCCCCCTATATGACGTTTGACCTTGGAGGATGACCTTGACCTTGTGAAGGATGACCTTGACCTTGACCTTTTACCACTCAAAATGTGCAGCTCCATGAGATACACATGCATGCCAAATATCAAGTTGCTATCTTCAAAATTGCAAAAGTATTCATAAAACAAGAGCACCGCCTTGCGGGTGCAGACCGCTCATCTATTTTCTTTTTAAAGGTGAAGGGACTCTCATTTTCAATCACAAAGGAGGGAGGAGTGGAGTGAAGAGGGGTGTATAGTGTGGGGTTGTGGACATTTATTACATTATCTTCCAAAAAAGCGAAAAAAAAAAAAAAAAAAATCGGATGGGGGGGGGGGGGGGGGGGAGAGATGTGAGATGATCTTAAAAAAAAAAAAAAAAAATCAAAAAAAAAAATTGGGGGGGGGAGGGGTGGGGTGGGGGTATAGTGTGAGGGTGTGGTGGTCATTTGTGAGATGATCTTAAAAAAAAAAAAAAAAAAAAAAAATAGGGGGGGGGGGAGGGGGGAGGGGGGGGAGGGCACGGGGGATGGTTTGGGTGAAGTCTATTGTGGTATGTCAGGTAAGAGTAGTTTCATCAAAAATTCAATCAAATCTAATCATAAATAAAGAAGTTATGGCAATTTTAGCAAAATTTAATAATTTGACCTTGAGAGTCAAGGTCATTCAAAGGTCAAAGTAAAATTCAAGTTGCCAGGTACAGTAACCTCATGATAGCATGAAAGTATTTGAAGTTTGAAAGCAATAGCCTTGATACTTCGAGTGGATCGAAACACAAAATTTAACCATATATTAAAAGTTACTAAGTCAAAAAAGGGCCATAATTCCGTAACAATGACAACCAGAGTTATGCAACTTGTCCTTTTACTGTACCCTTATGATAGTTTGTGAGTGTTCCAAGTATGAAAGCAATATCTATGATACTTTAGGGGTAAAGTGGACCAAAACATAAATCTTAACCAAATTTTCAATTTTCTAAGTATAAAGGGCCCATAATTCCGTCCAAATGCCAGTCAGAGTTACATAACTTTGCCTGCACCGTCCCCTTATGATAGTTCATAAATCTTGCAAGTATGAAAGCAATAGCTTTGATACTGTAGGAATAAAGTGGACCTTAACACAAAACTTAATCAAATTTTCAATTTTCTAAGTATAAAAAGGGCACATAATTCTGTCAAAATGCATGCCAGAGTTATCTAACTTTGCTTGCCCAGTCCCCTCATGATAGTAAGTAAGTGTACCAAGTTTGAATGCAATAGCATTGATACTTACTGAGAAAAGTGGAACTAAACGCAAAACTTAACCAAAATTTTCAATTTTTTAAGTATAAAAAGGGCACATAATTCTGTCAAAATGCACGCCAGAGTTATCTAACTTTGCCTGCCCAGTCACCTCATGATAGTAAGTAAGTGTACCAAGTTTGAATGCAATAGCATTGATACTTTCTGAGAAAAGTGGACCTAAACGCAAAACTTAACCGGACGCCGACGCCGACGCCAAGGTGATGACAATAGCTCATAATTTTTTTTCAAAAAATAGATGAGCTAATAAGCGATTTGGGCCACATATATTTGACCTCTGACCTTGAAGGATGACCTTGACCTTGACCTTTCACCACTCAAAATGTGCAGCTCCATGAGATACACATGCATGCCAAATATCAAGTTGCTATCTTCAATATTGCAAAAGTATTCATAAAATGAGCGATTTTGGTCACATATATTTGACCTCTGACCTTGAAGGATGACCTTGACCTTGACCTTTCACCACTCAAAATGTGCAGCTTCATGAGATACACATGCATGCCAAATATGAAGTTGCTATCTTCAATATTGCAAAAGTTATTGCAAAATGTTAAAGTTGGGCCAAACAGACCAACAGACCAACAGACCAACAGACAGACAGGGCAAAAACAATATGTCCCCCACTACTATAGTGGGGGACATAAAAACACAAAAAACACACAAACAATGTGTATCTTTATCGTCTTTAAGATTATTAATTATGGAAACAATTGCTGTAATGTATTCTAATTATACATAATTTGAATCGCCTATTAGGCGGATATATTATACAATTCTATGTTGCTAGGCACACCTGCCGCTAACATTATTTCAACACGATTGCCAACTTTAAAGAAAATAAATTGTGACTCGGCAAACATATAAAGATCGATTAAACGATGGAGATCATACACTTAGAAAATATTAATGAAATGCCTGTGATAATCTACGATGCATAAAATCGTTTTAAATGCTAACAACATATTTATAAGCAATGTACTCCATTTACGATGAAAAAAAAAATGTGAACCAAGAATGCATATAATGTCTATATATATTGCTATATGTATACAAATTGGCAAATGTCCCGGAAAATTTAGCTCAATGTCCCGGAAATGGTAAATTTATGGCATGTACAGTACAGCCAAAGCGGAACAAACGAATTTCGCGATTCGCGGCAAGGCGAAACGAGTCGATGCCGCGTCAATCGTTGAAGCCGCGTCAGTATGCGGCTGCAAGTCGCATTTCGCCGCGAAACTTCGCATCTGTCCGCCGAGGCATGCCGCGATCTGCGACATGATGCAGAGTCGATGCGCATCATGAAATAAAAAATCTTTTTAAAATTATAAGTTACATGTAGTTAACAAATTTTGAAAGAACAATTATAATAATAATTAAATCATAATAAATTTATTGTGCGTGGATTGTACATGTATTAGCATATACATGTAAGCATAGTTAATGTGTCTGGCCAATTAAGTTTGTTTCCCGCCCGTAGTGTATGTATTTCACACATAAACAAGGTCACATAATTATGTTTTTGCACATACAAGTGGTCAAGGCTCCAGCATATGGTTAATTTATCAATTAATTGCATGTTGATTTTGCTATTTTATTTAAGCTGAGAAAATGAGCAGTTTGAAGCCACATCAATAATCAAGACGGTGACGACGTATTTGTTGTTTTGTTAATTATCAGCTTATTATAACTATTGTTTGAATATGCGTATATGAACACGTTTTATTTTGTTCATATTATACAGTTAATATCGCTACTAATTACCTGATAATCCCGTATATTCAAGTTTTAAAGCAAATGCTGGTAAATATTTACAATACACAAACATTCTCGATATTTCCTTAAGTATCAAATACATTTTGGCATTTGTTACTATTTATAAAGATGATGAAATAACGTCTAATCGGTTGTTTTTTTCCCACTGAACACGCGATTTACGCCTGACATGATGTTCATGTATTCATACAACACCAAATACACCCAAACTTTCCAAACGACGTTCTACATGTCTGCATAATTTTCACGCGCTTTTTATGAAACAAAGGATATTTTAGCACTGTTTATTTGAAGCTAGAATTTGCCAAAGGTCACGTTAGCATTAAAATTCGGAAGTGTGTTTCGGATTACAAATTTAATAATGATAATCGAAGGAAACATTAACAGTTGCGCGTAATTAATTCTACGCTACACATAAATGTATGTACATGTAGGTGGATATCTTACTTGATCCGCCGTGTACGTATTCGGCGGATTTACTCCGCAAAAGTAAGCGAGGTTAATACAGACTCGGCGTCGTTGCATGGAATGATGCCGAGTGCCACGGCAATACGCCGCGTGAACACACGATTCGGCCGCCGCGTACTAATAATCTGGCCGTGGCGTAACCGCGGATTATGTTTGTGCCGCTTTGGCTGTACTGTATGAATGACACAAATTTTCAGAACAACATACTAGCATGATTTCTTATATATACCGCATTATATGAATGCCTTTTTTACAGCGAACACGATATTCCGCTAACACTTCTCAATTCCAATCAACCAGTGCAATACATTCTGAAATCAAACAAAACTCAAAGATTCATAGTGGATATGAGGTCTGCCTGGTAATGAGGGATGGCATAGGTTTGTTCCCCACTGTGGGAGCGTTCTTTAGACCGCCCAAACGACACCAAGAACTGGTTCTACCCAGGAAACAGACTCAAGAGTGTTTCAATAACCCTTAGGCTTCCAATTCACTAGAGCTAAAATAAATAGGTTTCAACTTAAACACCACTCATTACTGTACCTGTTTTTGCAATTCTGGAGACGGTGCATCCCCGTGCCATGCTGGCCGCCTCAAGCAAGCTTGGGAAATCCTCATCAAGCACCTGCTCCTTCTCATACTTGTTAGCAGCAGCTGCTGCCCCTGAGGAAAAATCATATCAGTGGATCAAAATCATCCGCATTCTGGGACAACTGGGCTTAATGCATGTCCATAAAGTGTCCACCCAGATAAGCATGTACATACTGGGTCCAGGACTTAACTACCGTAAGTTTCCACGTATAGCGTGCAGAGTTTTACCTCCAAAATTCAAATTAAAAAGCTGGTGCGTGCTATACATTTATACAGCGCTATCCTGGCTGCTAAATTGGTAAAAAATATGTTGTGTAATCGTAAATAATCAAAATGGCCTGAATGTTTTTTTCCAGAAAACTACCACCCTATAAGCTTACAGACTGAGGGGCCATTGTCGAAACAACAAGAAGTCGCTTCTGGTAGATATGGATGCGGAAGAAGAAGTTTTGGTAAAAATAAATTTGTTTGAATAAACTTGCAGACATTTCTTTGTTTGTGTTTTTACACTTCTTTATTGATGAATTCTGATGGGATTGTTGTCGACATTCCAGAGAGCAGGCAAGGGAAGGTGCGAACGGGGTCTTTTTGCGGGTAATGGTAGGTGTGAAAGGGGGTCATTTTGCACTTCGTAATTGGCAGATGTTATTGAGCAATATGTGCCACGACTTGTTAAGACGCTAATTGACGTTTGAGACACTAATTGACACTTGAGAACGTGAAGATATGCAATTGCATTTTGTGTGTATTAATATTGAACGTTCAACAGTGGTGTACCTCAAAAACTGTATCCATGTCTCCCATGCGACATTCAAATTTACCGGTAATGCCCATGCTTTCCCCGAGGAAAAATCACTCAATGTACACTAATTCTTTTTTTCTCATGTTTTTCACGAAATGCACATGGACTGTTAATCTTTTGCTAGAAAATTACAAAATTGTCAGAAAAGTATTGTGCTATGCAACCCATGCTCCTAATCATAATGACGCTTCCTATTTTGAATGCTTAATTAAGCTTTCCAATGCCCTGGATTATTGGATTGTGCAATAGTAAAATGGCAGCCATTTTCGGTTCGATTTGGTGGTTTTATTGTCTTTAAATATTTTTCTCAATTTTTGCATTTAAAAAACAGCCTGCGCGCTATACACGGGAGTGCGCTATACGTGGAAACCTACCGTATGTCACAATAGTCCCCATACTAGGATCAGGACTTAAATTGTCACATTCATCCCTTTACTAGGACTAGGACTTTGAAAATGTAACACTTGTCCACATACTCTAGGTTGGCGCTAAGGAAAAAAACATAGTCGCCAAATCTAGGGGTGTCTGCCCCCCCCCCCCCCCCCCCCCCCCCCCCCCCCCCCTTCCCGAAAATGTTTTGATCCTAGATTGTCTGTGGTGCGTTTTGGGGTTATTTCCTGAGCAAAATTAAGACTTTTTGTTTCTGAAATTTGCCCTTTTTTGCTTGAAAATTTTTCTTTGGTGGTGAGCCACTTACTGACACTTTGCAGCCAATTTATTTGTTTAAAAAGACACCGGTGGCGTAGTGATAATGATACATTAACACCGTTAAACAGTTTTCGGTGCATGTGGTATTTAGGTTTGAAGCCACTAAAACAGCCCGCCCGTCTCGGTAGTAATAATACGACATTTTATGAAATCCAAACATTACTTTTGTTCATTTTTTTTTTGTTTTTGAAGAAATGCGCAGGAAATTACTAAGTCAGCATGAGACAGTCATAGCATGTCATAAAACCGTGAGACTCACGACGAAATCGTGAGACTTGACAGATATAGACGTTTCCGATTCTGCATTCATGTCTGCACTTTTTTAGATGTCCTCCAATCGCGAACCTAACATTTGGTCATTTCCTGAGTTTACATTATTCTGTCCTCTTTCTTTTCTAAACAATTGTGTTAATTTCTGTTGCTTCGACTTTCCATTTTCGCTCACAGCATCCATTTTTCCCAGAATCTGCAACCCACTTTGTAATCGGTCTTTCAAGTCGCATAGCGACCGTAAAGGGAAGTAACTCTTATCTTCTTTTTTTAGCCAATCAAAATCGTTGTGTCTTGGGAAATTAGTTTATAGTTGCTATGTCAATGCCATAACTCCGCCCATCTGATTAAATGACAATTCCGTACTGGTCGATTCGATAACGTTGAATCATAACATCTATAGCATAGGTCATTACACAGCACGCTTTAGAGATTCAGTCATCATGTAAATCCCCAAGTAACCCAAATGTTCAAAAAGTCTGGTCGCAGTGTAAAGCGTGACCAATTATGACATTAGCCATGTGGATTATCGACCTAGGCGGTCGTCATTATCCCCTGGGTCCGGTTTAATGAAAAACTACAACACCCGACTGTAGTCGCACGACTGTGTGGTCGACCGACGCTCGTCGGCCGCCAACTGACCACTCGTCGCGTTCAAGGAGCAAGTTGCAGTGACTGTGGTCGCACGACGGTGTGGTCAGTCATTTTGCACGGGTTTCGGTTGCCGACAAAGCGTCAAGCGACGAGAAGTCAAGCGACGAGCAGTCGTGGTGTGAGGGATAGACTGCGGTCGCTCGACAATATGTCGAATAACGTGCGGTCGACTGACGATCCTCGTTCTCAATAAAACTCGTTTATCGTCGCACGACAATTATAAACTGGTACGACCATAGTCGCCCGACCATGGTCACTCTCATTAAACCGGACCCAGGGGCCTTTCCGGTAAGGGTGTTATCTGTGTAATCTTAGCGATGTTTCTGGCGATTTTTACGGCCTGAAAACAGGCATTTAGACTGTGCATTTGTAAAGCATAGGGTCTATTTTTTTCCAATCGCCAATTTCATAAAAATCTGATTTTAAATCGCCAGCTAAGAATTGTAATCGCCAATGGCGATTTCGGCGATCGGTAACGCTAACGTAGATACTAATTTTTAGTTTTAAATTTGTCACAGTAGTCCACATACTGGTCTGAGTCTTAAATTTGTCACAAAAGTCCCCATACTGGGTCAGAGTCTAAAGTTTGTCACAATAGTCACCATACTGAGTCCAAGACTTAAATTTATCGCAATAGTCCCCTTACTGGGTCTGAGTATTGAATTTGTCACAATAGTCCACATACTGAGTCTGAGTATAAAATTTGTCACAACAGCCCCCACACTGAGTCTAAGTCTAAAATTTGTTACAATAGTCCCAATACTAGGTCTAAGTCTTAAATTTGTCACAATAGTACCCATACTGAATCTGAGACTTAAATTTGTCACAATAGTACCCATACTGAATCTGAGTCTTAAATTTGTCACAATAGTACCCATACAGAATCTGAGTCTTAAATTTGTCACAGTATTCCCCATACTGAGTCTGAGTCTTAAATTTGTCACAACAGTCCCAATACTGAGTCTGAGTCTTAAATTTGTCACAACAGTCCCCATACTTAGTCTGAGTCTTAAATTTGTCACAGTGGTCCCCATACTGAGTCTGAGTCTTAAATTTGTCACACTGGTCCCAATACTGAGTCTGAGTCTTAAATTTGTCACAGTAGTACCCATACTGGGTCTGAGACCTAAATTTGCCACAATAGTCCCCATACAGAGTCTGAGTCTTAAATTTGTCACAATAATCCCCATACTTAGTCTGAGTCTCAAATTTGTCACAATTGTCCCCATACTGAGTCTGAGTCTTACATTTGCCACAATAATCCCCATACTGAGTCTGAGTCTTAAATTTGTCACAATTGTCCCCATACTGAGTCTGAGTCTTAGATTTGTCACAATTGTCCCCATACTTAGTCTGAGTCTCAAATTTGTCACAATAATCCCCATACTGAGTCTGAGTCTTAAATTTGTCACAATTGTCCCCATACTGAGTCTGAGTCTTAGATTTGTCACAATTGTCCCCATACTGAGTCTGAGTCTTAGAATTGTCACAATTGTCCCCATACTGGGTCTGGGACTTAAACTTGTCTAGTTAAAATAGTCTATATACTGTGGGTTGTAACTTTGTCCCACTAGTCTCCATACTGGTTTACGTCTAACAATAAACAAGATGTGTTTGTTAAACACTATGTCCCCCCCATATATTTGACCTTTGACCTTGAAGGATGACTTTGACCTTGATCTTTCACCACTCAAAATGTGCAGCTCCATGCATATGAGAAGTTGTTACGAAGTTATAGTGTATATTTAATGACCAATTTTGACCCATATATTTGACCTTTGACCTTGAAGGATGATCTTGACCGTTCGCCACTCAAAATAGGCAGCTCCATGATAATACACATGCATGACAAATATGTAGTTGCTATCTTCAATATTGCGAAAAAAAATTATAGTGTATATAAAATGAGGAATTTCAACCCATATATTTGACCTTTGACCTTGAAGGATGACCTTGACCTTGCACCACTTAAACTGTGCAGCTCCATGAGATACACATGCATGCCAAATATGAGGTTGCTATCTTCAATACTGCAACAGTTATGGCAAATGTTGACGCAAACCAACAAACCAACAAACAAACCAACAGACAGGACAAAAATAATACATACAACTATTCTTTAAATTGAAATATTCATGAATTGCTTTAACTTTTAATCCAAATAAGCATTAAGCACCTCTATCAACATCATTCTTAATGTAGAACATTTTCTTAATGAAATATTTTCAATTGGTAGTCTGTTTATATTCAAACGCTTTATGCATTTTTTCTTGATCCCAAGTGAATTCTTTCTTCTTAGCCCATTTATGCCTAGCATCTAGAAAAAAGGCCTTGGCAAACAGCGTAGACCCAGATGAGACGCTGCATGATGTGGCATCTCATCAGGATCTGCGCTGTTTTCTTAAAAGAATTTCTGTACGAAATATTCTAAATATAGAAATAAATATACTAGTCATCCCTAATTTTTGAAATAAATTGATCCAATTTAGAAGGATGGGAGAGTCCAATAGGCATAAATGGGTTAAGTCTAAGACAGGGTAGGTGAATATGGTCCTAAAATTTGTCATACAAGTACACCTACCTGCTCCAGGACACTTGTTGGCCCAGTGTCCGGTCTGACCGCATTTGAAGCACGCGTCCCCATAACTCTTGCTACGAGCCTGCATCTTCTGTTTCCACATCATACGCTTGTACTGGGGCCCAGTCATGTGCTTACCCTTGCGTTTGTATGTCTTGACCTTCATGTTCAGCTTGATGAAGTTCTCATTTGAAGCAGGTTTCTTCGCCCTTACAAACAAACGTGTGAAAAAGGTTTATTCGCCCTCACAAACAAACATGCAGTCAGGGTACCAGCAAGCTTCAAACAACTTATGTGGTTGGGCCAGGATTAAACCAGATAGTTTTTTTGGTTTTGTTATACTGGTCAGCGAGTATTTGTCGGACGAAATTCACGGTTTTTCGTGGATTACTTCCTTAATAATGCAAAATACGGCATGAAAAGTTTACCGATATATCTTGGGTTCGTCATGTACAAGTGCATGTAAACAAAGTCGGATTTTCATGTGCGCATGCGCATGTACGAGGCCCGCATATGGGGTCATCAAAGGAAGGTAATTTTACACTATACAGCAGTATTTTCCGGACATTTATATGATTTGAGTAAATCGCAACAAATTATGTTTAAAATGGTATTTTTCTGAACTGAAATGATAGAAACACGTGAATGTATTAATTTAATGGTGCAAAATGTATTCTTCAGTGTGTATTAATAGAGTTACAATTAGAATCCAATATCAGTGCATACAAGAATATCCGTTTTTGATGTCTCTTTAAAAATGTTATACGGTCATCGCATTAATAAATAAACGTGAGATAATTTCATATTGGTAGAGAAACAAGGCTATAAATTATCATTGCATTGATATTATTTATAATATGATGATCATTTAATACCAAAAACGTGTTTCATTCAATACATAAGGTTTTATAATAATCAATACATCACAAACGTCAAAAGCAGCTTACATGAATCTCGTGCACGAGAAACACAATGGACACAGCCATTCACTCTTCACAATACAGCCATGACTTACATGCCTTACAATACCAGCTTTCTCCCTCTTCCATACTCTCTTGCAAGTATTCTTGCTCGCTATGATGCAAAAATTCAAAATGGTACCATTTGCCACACACTTTCTCATCACACCCGAACCACACAATGCCCTTGCTCTCATCCAACACCCTCCCTCTCATACAACAGACTCCACACGTAAACTTCTTGTTAGCAAGTTTCCCTCTATCCATTTTCTCGTCCGCTTTTTTCTTCTGTTCCTGTTCCCTGGCCAATCGCTTTTCAACACGTTCCTCTTTTCTCTTAATCTTTTCAATTTCTTCCTACTCTTTCATCCTTTTCCTTTCGTCGGCTTCCAAAGCTCGCTGCTCATCTCGACGGTCTTTCTCTGCGGAAGCTTTCTCTCGTTCCTATCGGAGGAAAACCATTGTAAAATGCATGTAATACGCTTTGATTTGACAAGAGACAGTTATAACGAAATAAGTGTTAATGTACAGTGATACATACAAAATGTGCACTGCTTCTGAATGTTGGATAGTGTTGTATTATGGTGATTAAATACCTACGCCTTACCATTAACTCCTTCAGTATTTCGTCACCACTTATTACTCGTCCCTCGGTAACTATTCTTCTTTTATTTCATTCAGCTGCAGGTTTTGACGCTGGTGGTACTAAAATGTCAGCAAGTGACTCAGGCACTAGACCGGCCTTGACCAGAGGGTTAACCGTGAAACGTCCACATTCTTTACATGTCTGGGCCGAGTTGTCATCTAAAAAGAACGCATATGTTCATAATATGAAAAACTATTAAATAAATATGAGGATGTGTGCAATGTGTGTATCATTTTTTTTAAACATACGTTATTTTAGATAATCATCTTGCAGGTAAACTGTACCATTAATATTTTGCACAGCGGGAAACATCGCTGGTATAAGCTGGGACTCGTCTATGGCTCCCTCTGTCTAGTGGGACGATACCAGCTTTGACAAAAGCCCCTATGATGGTAGACGGTGTGATGCGGTCCATCGCATACTTCAGTAAAACAGGGTATTTGGATTTCCCTATAGTCAAGGACGGGCAAACAATTCCCAGATCACACGCAAGTTTGTCTTTAACGGGCCAATTATCTGAAAATGTGTTTTAAAAATCAATCAATAAAATGCTTATTCAAATAAAACACTTGTTATGTAAGTCCTCATTTACCTTACGTGCTTTTATGTGACTAAATGCATACGAGTACAATGTTAGTTTGATTGTTTAGCCTTGTTAATAAATTATTCAACGATTTAGGCTTTTGACTAGGATGCTATTGAGTTTGAGATACCTTCACATCCAACGGCTGCAAGATGTGCGTGGTATGGCCTGGAAACCAGATCAGCACAACATCGTTCGCCCTGGCCGCCTGAATAACTGGTAGGGAAATGTGTGCGTCATGATTGTCCATGATCAAGACAACCGGCCTTGCTCGCCCACAGTGGGGCAGAAATCCTTTCATGAACCATGTTTGAAACAACTCATGGTCTATATACCCCGTCGAGCTGCACCCATAGAGCCATGTGTCTGGCACGCCGTCGGTAAAACGCGTGTGTGGCAATGATACCTGTATGATTGTTCAAATTTAAACATGTATCACCAAGTACCTTGGGCATGACATAAAAGCATGTATATTACGTACAAAACTATAAACAAAAATACATGGTTGATATATTATCATATTTTTTCCATTCGAGTTTAAATGAGTCGTGTTCTGAGAAAATTGAGCTTAATACATGTGCGTAAAGTGTCGTCCCAGATTAGCCTGTGCAGTCCGCAGAGGCTAATCAAGGACGAAACTTTCCGCTTGTATGGTATTTTTAGTTTCAAGGAAGTCCCTCCTTACCGAAAATAAAATTTAGGCGGACTGCACATGCTTATCTGGGATGACACTTTACGCACATGCGTTAAGGCCAGTTTTCTCAGAACAAGGCTCAAATATTATATTACAATTTCATAATCTGTAAGCGTTTAAGCTTGAATAATATTTAAGTGCTTAAACAATTCACTGCATTTATACAGAATACAATTACCTTGAAAATATTCATTGTAGGGAGAAACCGCCCATCTGCACAAACGCAAAGGTGCGCGGTTATATGGTTTCCTCCACCGCCCATAACTTTCCGGCTGATGGTGTGCTCCCTTTTCCCAGTAATAACTTTCTCTTTGGCTTTTTCTTTTCCCGACCAACCGGTCTCGTCACAGTTGAATATCTTAATTATGTATAAGTAAGTGTGTAAGCAATGAAATTTACGATTTGAATGCACTAATTATTTTATCAGTAAGTAAATAGGTTTGTCTTTCTTTTTTATTAAATTCCGATGTTTCTTAAAGTAAAATAATTTTATAAATGACATTAACAAGACTTATAATGAAAATAAAACCTTAAAAAAACTAACTTATATTTTCACTAAATTCATATATGTATTCCATATTGATGTCAGTTGATATAGACCGGTTTACGATATAAAACAGCTTACTTGTGACGGTTTATCTTTTACACCATACTGTGTGAGGGTTTTGTCCAGAAAGTCAAAGAATGGATATATGACATCCTCCCTCGACATTGAGGAACGTGCCGGATCCAAACTCTCAGGCGTCCGTTCCTGAAGTTCCGGGTGGCGCGCAAACAATTTTCGGAACCATTCGTCTGACGGCCCATTCTCTGACACCTTATACGGATATGTCCTACCTGTACATTAGTTCGAAAGTAAATCTACATAATATCATATAATACAACAATAACTGTGATGTAGGGGCGGGACCGTGTTATGAAGACGTATAATTATAAAGGAATATACGTGTCCGGGGTAAATGAAACATTTCAATTACATGCACAATATTCGTAATAAGATTACAGACTTATAAATTGTAAACATAAATGATCGAACCAACCTCCTTGCTTAATGATTTCCCGAATATAAACACGGGTTCTGTTTCGTGTCATAGGGAAACCATGATCCGCCATGTATAATAGATAACTCACAAGAGCCCTCTCTTCCGCATCGTTTAATAGGCTCACTGGACCTGTGCGTGTCTCGCCAACACGCCCATGTACATGATCTGATAATGTACTACGTGGAACATTGAATTCCCGCGCAGCGACCCTAATTTTCATTTTGTGCTGCCTAACAGCAGAGACGGCACGCTGCATCTGTGTCTTTTCCCTTGATTGCATTTGTTTTCTGCAATCCAATCCATTTTTGCATTAAAGTCTAATTGTAAAACAGACACTTAAATATACCATTATCCTTTTTAAGTCGTTAAATTAATGCTAGCATTCCTAAACGAATATTTGTGCATCAAATGTGGGGTTTGTTCGTAAAATAACTATGCAAACATTAACATAGATTAGACTATTCAATATTACGAAACACAGCTACTACAAACTCATCAAGGGCGAAAATCCCAGCAGTGAATGTATATAGTCGTCAATAAGATTTGTTTCCCTTTAATCAAAGCGTTAACTATAAACATTTTGCAAGCAAATACGATATCTGTTTATAAAAAAGTGTGTCGAGTTTTTAATGTAAACAAATCAATAATTGAAATAGTTTGTTGCTGTTGACTACATCAGTTTCGTGTTAAATATGAGGTTTTAAGAAAAAACAATGGAGGTTTGGTGTATCGTAGCAGACGACCGAAAATGTCAAGAACACAGGTCGGGCCTTATTGAGTGAATTATTTTGCGCATGCGCGTACTATTTATATCCCCCGCGCGGAGGTCACATTTCATTGCGACAAAATTTGTAAACATTACAATTATTTAACAACAATACTTGCCTTTCAACGAATTTCTGGTGTCAACATTGAGAAAACAATCGCGCGTAAGGATGTGACGTAGAAAATTGTGCTAAAGGGTTAAAATACACGAAATAAATAGAACGTCCGATAAATACTGCTGTCCGACAAATACTCGCTGACCAGTACCTATAACATACATGGCATTGTTGTGTTATACATGTTTAATAAAAGGCAAATAATGTAAATATAGACCAACGGTCACTCAGTCATACAAAGGAACTGACCTGTTCTCGGTGCAGCCCAAGATATCATTAGAATAAATGTTCAGACCAACATTCTTGAAGATTGAACTATAAATGTAACTTTTAGAGTGTTAACAAGGTTTGACTATAGCCTTATAAGGAAAAATCCCTAACCCCTGGCGGCAATGTTTTTCAACCAACCAGAACCATTCTACAACTCATCCAAGATATCATTAGAACAAATGTTCTGACCAGTTTCATCAAGATTGGAAATAAATATGGTTTCTACACTGTTAACAAGGTTTTACAACAGCCATATAAGGAAAAATGCCCCATCCCCTGGGGGCAATGTTTTTCAGCCAACTCGAACCATTTAACAACTCATCCAGGATATCATTATGATAAATATTCTGACCAAGTTTCATGAAGATTAGACAATAAATGTGGCCTCTACAGTGTTAACAAGGTTTTACAATAGCCATATAAGGAAAAATGACCCGCACCCTGGTGGCCATGATTTTCAACCAACCAGAACCATTTTCAAATTTGTCCAAGATATGATTGGGACAAATGTCCAAAGCAAGTTTCATGAATATCAAACAATAAATGTGAGGTCTACAGTGTGAACAAGGTTTTGATTTAGCCATATAGGAAAAATGCCCTGCCCCCCTGGCAGCCATGTTTTTCAACCAACAAGATCCATTTTCCAGCTCTTCCAAGATATCATTGGGATAAATCTTCTGATCAAATTTCATGAAGATCAGACAAGAAATGTGGTATCTAGTGTGTTAACAAGGCAAATGTAGACACCGCATGCAGCAAACAGATGATGGACACATGGAGATCACAAAAGCTCACCATGAGCACATTGTGCTCAGGTGAGCTAAAAATATTCAATTTTAAACAGTGTTTATGCAAATGAGTTGATCAGAAGATGTGTTTAATGATTTTTATCAAAATCATTAAATAATTTCAATGTTGTTGAACTTATGCTCGTTCAACATAAAAAAATCAATATTACCTGTCGCTTAATATACAGGAAAAGATGTGCATGGTACATGTTCCATTCCTCTTTTTTTATTAAAATTCTTATGGATCACACCATCATACACAATACAAGTAGGTGTCATATTCAAAAACGTCCCTGACTAACCTGGCAGGTGCTTTCTTCACAGGTGCATGAATAGCCTCCCCTGGCTCCTCAACAACACCTGCACTCTAAAAACAAACATTAGTAGTAGTATTAACTACTTAAGTTGCACCAACATTGGTTTAATAATATTCTACTGAAATAATACTGTTTTCACACTATGTGGGCGTCTTTTACAGAATGTCAAAGAATTATACTTTATACATATAATTGCATTGAACAGATTTATGACATCAATAAATATGAAATCTAGGCAACATTTTCAAACGGAAAGTTAATTTTACTAGAGTCATCAAAATGTAGGGGCAACTCGATACTCAAAAAATGTTATTGAGAGCCATGACAAGCAATACAAAATGCCTTTACAAAGCGAGCACAATCAGTTCTGAATAACTCCACACAGGGCTTATATGAGTTTTCATTATATTCTACCACTTTTCAGAATTTAGCAAAAAGTGCTAGGAGAAACTATAAATATCAGTAATAAAAGCTTACATCCACAGATGTGCCAGCATTTGTCTTGCGCTTCTTGGTCGCTTTGGTCCCAGTCGCCTCTGACCCAGCCTTCTTTCTTTTCTTACCACCCTTGGTCCTGTTTAGTTCCTGATCAGTGTCCACTTCATTAACATCTTTGTCAGCTTCAGATTTATGTACAGCATCATCGGAGTCATCACTTATTACAGGCTTTCTCGGTTTTCTAGCTGCACGTTTTGACTGTTTTTTAATTTCATTTAGGCTTATTTCATCTTCCTCATGTAAATCATCTATAGGTTGTTGTTTATCTGTAGAAATCCCCTCTGGGTAAATAGGGGTAGATTTTTTATTTCTTGTGGTCCTTTTTGTACCTTCCTTTAATGAAACAGATATACTTAAATTGTTGTTTGTTGTTTCATTAGTATCACATAATTCTCTCTTCTCTTCATGTATCTTACCCATGTCAGCTATATTAGAAGTTTCTTTTCCAGATTCATCTTTCTTATTAATTTCTGCAACCCTTGACTTTTCCATTTTTTCATCTTTCGCTGTTTTCTTTTCAAGAGTTTTCCTTTTCTTTTCGTCCTTTTCATCTTGGCTTATCAACTTAGCTACAGACATGTTCCATGAATGCCCCGAACCAGATTTTGCATCTTCTTCTCCATCCTCAATTTCATGAACTTGTCTTACATCAAATATATCAGCTTCTTCTTCAATATCCTCTTCAAAGCTTAACGTCTCTCTATGCTTGCTGACTAATTTTGACAAATGCCCAGGTAGAAAAGTTTGTTTTGGTCTGAAAGAGGACTGAAATTTACTGACAACTGGTTCTTCCAACTCTTCAGTCGCAGTTTTTCCCGTGTATTTTGCAATCATGGCTGCCCTTTGAAATGTTTTGCTGAAAAAAGCAGGCTTTACATCTGTGAAATCATTGGGATCTGTGAAGAAACTTGTGGGACTCTCTGTATCTGGAAAAATCAAGAATTTAATAAACCTAAATAGTAACAAAAGATGTCTTAATAATAAACTACATAAAATGCCAACGTATGCTAACAAAATAAATTTTAAGTCTGCATTTTAAGGGCTTTATGGTCTACTTGTTACAGTATTTAATGTCTTAAAGTTAGTAATTTTATATTATGGATTTTTAATGAATCATTTATAAAAACATTCATGTTCCTTTTATTTGATTCAAAGAAACAATCAAATGTTATAAAGTTTGTTTCATATCCAATAAAACTCTGCTTAAATGACCATTAAAGTTGTTTTATTGAGATAAGGGAGATTACCAAGAACATTAATGTAAGTGTTCTGTGTTTTTAAAAGTTTAAAAGAAACAATGCATTACTGTATAAGTGGTAAAGTTAGCGAGGTGGAAATGTTTGTGAATTTCGCGAACGCAATAAATTCGCTAAATTTTCCCCCAGCCAAAATTGCGCCCCCATTGAGGTAGAAATGTACGGTGACACCGGGTAAAGATAATTACTGTATACCATCGTGTAAGAAATTTAATCTTGACACTGGTTTAAGATAAAAACTACTGTTTGGTTACATTTGAAAATAAATGACTGAACAAATAAACTGATTTTACAAACAGTTGTTTAGGTATCGCATATTGATCAATACAGTAGCCCCGTTAGGAAAACATGTTTTCACACCTTATCGCTTGATAACAATAGGATTATTGTTATCGGAGAAAAGGCATTGTTAACAGTTTTCCCCCCACACATCACTGAAGCACGGTAATGTATTGTCATTCAAATTAAAGTTACCTTAGATAGTTTGTCAATATGCGACTATTAATTTGACACAAAAGCTATAGCGGTATAATTTGTGTGTACTGGGCAGGGGACAAAAATTCCACTCGTCCGCTCGTATTGACGAGTGAAATCTTGAAAGGACGAGTGAATTTCCCTAAAGCTCTTGTCCTACAGGACGAGTGAAAAAGAGCTGATGTTAAAAATGAATTTTCTGACCAGTAAGACTATTTTTCATTTAATAAAATCATTTTCTAAAAGCATATCTATTCCGAAAGTAGAATGCGAATGAACCGGAAATTGTAATTGTAAATATTATACAGCAGGTGCGTGTTGTTATGCGAGACTTGTGTCCCGAGTAAATATTGGCTTTTTGGTGTAAGCTTTGCGCGTACATGTTGACAGGGAACCATGCGACTGCAGTCTGCAGTCACTGTTAGTATTGACTTTTAAAGAATTATTTAAGCGCGAAGTACGGTTTAAAACCAGATTTAAACCAGTCTGAATTTCGTTTGAAAAATGTCTGCCATACGAGCGTTCTTAAAAGGGGGCGGGGGCGATGTTCAAACGTCCGAAACGGAAAGCACGCGAGCATTAGAAAAAAATTTATTTTGTGTTCCTCATAAATAAAGTAACTTATTTCACTGCTTAGCAGTGATATACTTTAGGAAATTTTAAAAGTCAGATCAGCCCTTTGCAATCTTTATTTCACACAAATTTGATGGACGAGTGCGTGTGTTTGCAGGACGAGTGAACATTTTAATGCACTTGTCCTGCAGGACGAGTGCAGTTTATGAATATTTTTGTCCCCTGCTGGGAGATTTAGGTAAATTCGAGTATAAAACTACATGCATTACAAATACTAGCAAACAGGAATTTTTGGACAAAGAAAGACAGAACGAACTACGCTGAAATCATTTTATTTCACAAGTAAAGTGTGATCACAAATCAGTAAAACAATTTACATAGAACAAGATCTATTTATCCATAAAATAAACAAATATTTCACAACACTAACAATGTTAAAATGTTGTCAGCTAAAATCTGTCAATCTAACGATCGTTTAAACTAACGGTAAGTATCTGACAATTATAATCGGATTGTATGTAACCAGCAATAAATTGCAATTTTTACAACGTGAAATATTTTTATGTCCTTTTGATACGGGCGATTCGATAGCATTTCCACACGCGAAATGTCTGTTTTTGTGAATTCGCTAACTTTTCGACACGTGGAAATATTCACTTATACAGTATTAATAAACAGCATAATTGTCACATTTCCTAAAGAATATTTACTATTAAATAAATGTTCATATGATATAATTTCTAAAACTTACAATCCCAGCATAACTTGGTTCATAATTCACAAGTTCAGTGCTTTTGGGCTCATGTTAACTTTGACAAGTTATATTAGGAACTACCCATACCTTGACATAGATTTCCTGTCCCAGCTGGTCTGGTGCCCAGTTTACTGACAGGGGCCTGGGGTCGTGGTAAGGGCTGCATCCAGGCTGGGCTCAAACCTCTTCTTGGGGTATCTGGCTTCCTCCATGGTTGTAGACCAGGCTTCAAGCTCTATATAACAAGAGATGTGTGTGCAGCAAAAATGTACCTGCGACCTTGATGTCAGATATTTTGATTTGAAAATCCACTCTCAACACTGACCAGCATTAATTGTATGATCCTGCCCAAAACATTGTTTACTAATATGATCCTAAGAATCATCTAGATATTATGTGTGGAAACCTTGTGACCTTGGCCTTTGACAAGATTACTTAAATTTTACTAGGCACTAGATCTCACCCAATTAACCACTACACCAATTTCCATAATAATATGTTCTGAACATATTGTGTAGAAACAATTGCCTGCTACAAGCTCTTGTGACTTTGATCTTTGACTTGTTGACCTCAAAATCTCTAGGCATCATTCTTTGCTCTTAATAAACCAACATAACAATTTAGAGGATTGAAGGTCAAGGCATTCTCTTGATATCATGAAAAAACAAGATGTATTTGTGAAACACTATGTCCCCCCCGCCATCTATTTGACCTTTGACCTTGAATGTTGACCTTGACCTTTCAGCACTCAAAATGTGAAGCTCCATGAGATACACATGCATGCCAAATATTAAGTTGCTATCTTCAATATTGCAAAAGTTATGGCCAATATTAAAGTTTGACGCAAACCAACAAACAGAAAGGGAACAAGGGCTGTTTGTAAAACATGCATGCCCCCCATATGGGCTGTCAGTTGTAGTGGCAGCCATTGTGTGTATACGTTTTTTGGCACTGTGACCTTGACCTTTGACCTAGTGACCTCAAAATCAATAGAGGTCATCTGCGAGTCATGATCAATGTACCTATGAAGTTTCATGATCCTAGGCATAAGCGTTCTTGAGTTATCATCCGGAAACCATTTTACTATTTCGGGTCGCCGTGACCTTGACCTTTGACCTAGTGACCTCAAAATCAATAGGGGTCATCTGCGAGTCATGATTAATGTACCTATGAAGTTTTATGATCCTACGCCTAAGTGTTCTCGAGTTATCATCCGGGAACCATCTGGTGGACGGACATACGGACGTACAGACATACTGACATACGGACCGACATGAGCAAAACAAGATACGCCCTCTTCTTTGAAGGGGGGCATAAAAAACAATATGTTCCCCAGTATAGACTGGGCGATATAAAAATTCATGTGACCTTAAAAGTCATTATGTGTCTAAACCTCCTTCCATGTGAGCACTATACAAATTTGATGATCGTGTGCATTGTATTAAAACATTCTAAAAAAGTAAGCAGAACCAAATTTCATTTCTCTAGACCCAGTCACCTTGACCTTTGACTTAGTATCCTCAAATCAAAATGCGTCTTCCCTATCTCAGAAGTAACCACAATACCAATCTCCATTATCTGAGGTCAAAGCATTCATATCAATTAGATGCATGTTACACACAAGATGCCATTTATTTCACAATTGTAGCAATTGTTAATCGCTAAAAAGTAATACAAGAATATCAATAAACAACATCAAAAAACAAGTTGCCATTTGACTGTTACCTTATTCATGTTGTCTGTTTTTAATGACTGCTCAAACAAGCGCTTTCCCAGGTTGTGCAGAAAACTGGGTTTGCCTTCTACCGATTTAACATTTCCGGATTGGATGCTTTTGCCGGCGCCACTCCCTGTTGACTTTCTGTTAAATTTACTCCCCCAAACCTCAACCTGTTCTCCTCCTCTCCCACCCCCTTCCTCACATTCTTTGTCAGTTTCATTTTCAGTGTTTGAACAACCTTCAGATTGTAACTCTTCATTTCCGGATCTAAGTGCTTCATCAGCGTTTGGTTCCTTATTCTTATCTTGTGGAGGTTTGTCCATATTAGACATTTCTTCCATAGGTTTAGCCCCTGGAGACTTTTGTATCACTTTATTTTCTTTATCAGGGTATCCCGGTGTCTCATTTGTTGAAAGTATCTTTTTTATTTTGGTGTATTTTGAGTAGAATTCTGTAAAGTATATATTGTATTCCAATATTTTAAATTCACCAGGAATCATTACAAAAAATATGAAAACAACAATTTATTTTATTACCAAAATATTTAAATCATTCTTATGTTTTTTTCACTCAATTACATTATGGTATTCCAAATAAAGAGGACATATTGAATCTGGAATCGACTCCTTAGAAACGAATTTCTAAAAAGGAAAACATCTTTTGATGCCTCATAAAATAAATGATCATTTCCATTTTGATTGACTGATGATGCTCTCTGAAGTATTTTGAGACAATAACTTTGTAAATATGAATATTTACCTTTGATGTTATCTGGCGCAGTTTCTATATCAGCCTGAAGAAATAGTGAAATAACAAAAACAATTATCTACAATTTTCAGTCATTTCACAATGAAACAAGAGCACCGCATAGTGGGTGCCAACGCTTGGCTGTGGGTGCAGTTTTGAATAAATGAAAGCTTGTTAGAAGTGACCTTTGACCTAGTTACCCAAAAATGGATGTGGCATGTAGAACTCATCAAGGTGCAGCTACACATTAAGTTTCAAAGTTGTAGGTGGAAGCACTTTGATTTTAGAGCCAATGTTAAGGTTTTAACACGACGCCGGCGGATGGCGGAGAACAAGCTGGCTATGAAAATTACTAGGGTTTTCTCCGAAAACAGTCGAGCTGATAAAATTGAAAAATAAAAATTGAATAACGATTCAATGTTATTTTCATAACCAATTAAAAACAAGGGACAAAATTGTCACAAAACCAGGTTTTCATTGTGAAAAAAAAATCTGATAAAGGGAGAAAACTCAAACTGAACTTTTGAAATGAACAAAAAAAATTAACCCCCTTTGTAAGTTTTTTTTTTTTTAAATCTATTTTTAGTCGTGGCGACCTTGACATTGGAGATATTGACATGATTCTTTCGTGCGACACACCGTCCCATGATGGTGAACAAATGTGCCAAATGATTTTAAAATCTCACAATGAATGACATAGTTATGGCCAGGACAAGCTAATTTATGGCCATTTTTGACCTTTGAACTCAAAGTGTGACCTTGACCTTGGAGATATCGTCGTAATTATTTCCCGCGACACACCGTTCAATGATGGTGAACAAATATGCCAAATGATTTTAAAATCTGACAATGAACGACATAGTTATGGCCCGGACAAGCTTGTTCCGCCCGCCCGCCAGCCAGCCAGCCCGCCAGCCAGCCAGCCAGCCCGCCCGCATTCGCCAATCTAATAACCAGTTTTTTCCTTCGGAAAACCTGGTTAACAAAAGATGATTAATAAAATCTACCGCCCTTGAGTAGCACCTATATGTATAATTGTTAAGAGATGTTTATAATATTGCAACTCTCAAGACTGTTTATCTCTTGATCTCTTTTCCACTAGAAGAACAAGCATATTATTATATGATCCAAGTTTAAACATTCTCTGACTACATATGAGCCTTGTTCTGAGAAAACTGGGCTTATGCATGTGCGTAAAGTGTCATCCCAGTGATTAGCCTGTGCAGTCCGCACAGGCTTATCAGGGACGACGCTATTTTCGGTAAGGAGGGAATTCCTTTAAACTAAAATGCCATAACAGTGGAAAGTGTCGTCCCTGATTAGCCTGTGCAGACAGCACAGGCTAATCTGTAAAGACACTTTACGCACATGCACTAAGCCTAGTTTTTCTCAAAACGCGACTCATATTTTGTGCAACTGGCTGGTATCCCTTGACCTATGATTTGTTTACCTCCAAGTTATGAGATGCCTTCCTTTCCGTAACCAGCATAATATGCTCATACATAAAAGCATTCTGTAGATATTGCACTCAAATGGTTTGCAGACAGACCCCATGTGAAAGGTTTCAGCCATATACCCCTTACAAACCTTGGAGTATTTTCCAAGATTCCCCTATTCCTCACATACCATAATTACTCTAAGTTTTTGGACACTCTAAGTTTTCGGACATCCCCTTTTAAGCCAAAAAAATGCATTTTTATGACTCATTATTTTCTGACATGCCCGTTTTAGTCTATAATTAATGACTCTAAATTTTAAGACATTATATTTACAGCGCTATTTTACCAGACTTCTGCCCTGTATCCGCTTACCTTGTGGCACTTTGATCATTGATTTTTACAAACAGATTAAGGTCATAAAGCCTGGCAGATGCATGCCTGAAGGCAATGGACCATAACATTTGCTTGATTGGGTAAATAACCATGTATACTGGTAGAAACAGAATTTTAAATGATATATTCCTAGTAAGGAAGAAGCATGTTCAATGTTTTTACTTGTTTGTTCTGTATCATTTCAGGCAAGCTGTGAAGTTGTATTCATTTCAAAGTTAAAACCCTATTAAGCATTGATTTATTGCTTTTATTTCAATATAATTATAATTTTCAGACATTTTAATTTTCGGACACCTGTAATTTTTAAATATTTTCTGTATCTAAATTTTCGGAAGCAAAAACAAATATTTTTATTTTTAAGTTTCCGAAAACTTAAAGTAATTACCGTAAAGATTAAAAAACAACCTAGAATATTTTAGATGGAAAAAGAATACAATTAGTTTTATATTCAGTTTTGTTTTGTACCTAATTGTTTATCAGTCAGAACAGCTATATAAAGTTCTGATACGTACCAATGAAATGATGGGAGTATATGCTTGTTCCAATCATGATCTGATTTATATCTACCAATAATGTGAAAATTAACTTGATTCTTTTATGAGTGTGCATATATATGTGCAATTAAATAAGATATACACCTCACTATAGTATACTGTGCTCTGGTTTAGGAATTCTTTCAGCTTTGATAACTAGTAGTTTTACAGCGCCTAATGTGTTCTTCGTATATATCAAGATCAGCAAGGACATGTTAAAATACATCTTGAGGTCGTTACTGATATTAATAACTCTTAAAATTACTACCCTTCAATACATACCAACTATTGATTCTCACCTTGTTTGGTTTTCTTCCCTGTTCATTGAGAAACTGACTTTCCCAAACTTTGAGGACCTTCTTGATTTTGTTCAATTCATCCATGCTTGTATTGCACTATGTTCTCTGCAATGGAAAATACCAAGGAATACGTTAACATAATTCACAGATGGTTTATTACACAAACAAAAAGTATTATAGTAAATTGAAAAAGGTTTTTTTCTACTATGATTCCAATGTTCCACACATAAAGTGTTAAAAAGAAAATCTAGAATATTGTAGATGAAAAAAACAACATTTGTTTAATCATCAGTTTTGTTGTGTACATAATTGCAAAGTGAATACAGTAATTATGTTTCACCATTTTGGGAATTGGGCCAAATCCTTTAAAGGCTTATGATTGGGAGTAACCACTGCATTTTGCACTACCGGTAAAATTGGGAAATTACTGCTCTAACTATCTGTCTAACAAATGCTTCAAATTGAGAATTAAAGTGTTGGAAATATCATATTTGCTAAGGTTCAACTTACAGAGATAAATGGTAGATGAGTTAACAGGGGTGTTAGTTGTTAGATGTCCCAAATTTAAAACACGGAAAATTAAGCCATGGCTCTATGTACCCAGGTTCCCAACGGAGATAAAGGGTAATATCCCCCTACCTCGAGCCCTCTCTAATTGCACTATTTTATAGTATTTCTAGTTGCAATTTCTATGCAATCACTATGCAAAATATATATCAGACCGTCCGCATCACAGCATGTGCATTCGTCATTATAGTTTTTTTTATAATGGATGTAAAAAATAAATAAATTCTGCGAAAAATGCTTTTTCCAAATACGACAATCTGAAAAATGTGCGTGTTTTGCACATTATATAAAATGTGCATATTGTTGGAATGCCAAAACAATCAATACCAAATACGCAATAAATATATAATTTGCTTTACAATATGCTATTGAACTGCTTAACTATGCTAATCAATAACTTACATTATTTCATGCTGGCGGACATGTTCTACGTTTTGTTGACTAGTAAGAATTTGGGAAAGTAGCGACAATTTTCCGTCAGTCATTGTTCATGTCTATGCCATTGGCTAGCAAATCAGAAATAAAAACAAGAGTACCGCCTTGCGAGTGCAGACCGCTCATCTATTTTTCTTTTTAAAGGTGTAGGGACCCAGGGGTGGCGAAATCAAATGTCCCAGTTGCCCGAGTCGTACATTTGATTGTCTGGGCAACTGATTTTTTTCAATTAAGCTGTCCGTGGACAACAAGTTTTTTTAAAGTCAGGTCCAGGTATACAAAAAAATAAATTGTATTAAAGCCGTAATTAAGTTTTACAAAACCTGATGTTGACATGCGATTACATTGTCAGTGCTATTTGCGGAGCAATCAAGCTAAAATACGGGCACTCTCCTGCGCAGTGATCTCCCTTATTCTATAAGAGACCAGGAGCATGCCGCATTTTAAACATTCGGCCCGACTGTTAGACAGTGTACAGACTGGTTTCTTTATTTTTACAATCAGACGGAAATAAAAAGTATCAAAGTAAGATAGTCTAAACAGGGTCTACCTTGTTATTTAAGACAACTTAAATGGTAAAAATGGAACATTTAGTTTTTTAAATCTTCAACAACGGAGCAGAAACCCGAAGCTTTGAGCAGTCCACCTTCCAAAAAACTAAGAAAGATAATGATAAAAAATATGATCTATTAAACGCACCAGAACTTTTCAAGAAACTTGGCTCACAGATTTTCAATTGTTACCAGTTGATGATAATCAAATTGCTACCAGTAGCGGCAAAGAACCTCAGTCTGATGAGGTCGACATATTGAACTAGTTTAATTTGTTAAGATTACGATGTACTTATGTTCAACACATGTTTTAATAACACTAGCATTGCAAGATTAAAAGTTTTAGAAAGTCTTTATATTGTTAACAAGGGCTGTTTGTAAAACATGCATGCCCCCCATATGGGCTGTCCGTTGTAGTGGCAGCCATTGTGTGAATACGATTTTTGTCACTGTGACCTTGACCTTTGACTTAGTGACCTGAAAATCAATAGGGGTCATCTGCGGGTCACGATCAATGTACCTATGAAGTGTCATGATCCTAAACAAAAGCGTTCTTGAGTTATCATCCGAAAATCCTTTTACTATTTCGGGTCACTGTGACCTTGACCTTTGACCTTGTGACCTCAAAATCAATAGGGGTCATCTGCAAGTCATGATCAATCTACCTATGAAGTTTCATGATCCTAGGCGTATGCGTTCTTGAGTTATCATCCGAAAACCATTTTACTATTTCGGGTCACCGTGACCTTGACCTTTGACCTAGTGACCTCAAAATCAATCGGGGTAATCTGCGAGTCATGATCAATCTACCCATGAAGTTTCATGATCCTAAGCCTATGCGTTCTTGAGTTATCATCCGGAAACCATTTTACTATTTCTGGTCACTGTGACCTTGACCTTTGACCTAGTGACCTCAAAATCTATAGGGGTCATCTGCAAGTCATGATCAATCTACCCATGAAGTTTCATGATCCTAGGCGTATGTGTTCTTGAGTTATCATTAAAAAACCATTTTACTATTTCTGGTCACCGTGACCTGGACCTTTGACCTAGTGACCTCAAAATCAATAGGGGTCATCTGCGAGTCATGATCAATGTACCTATGAAGTTTCATGATCCTATGCCCAAGCATTCTTGAGTTATTGTATGACAACCACCTGGTGGACGGACCGACCGACAGACCGATCGACAGACCGACATGAGCAAAGCAATATTGAACTATTGAAAAACAACTATAAACAAAACTCGCAAATCATACTTATTTTGGTATATTCCACATTGTTTTACATTAATCAATAAATGTGTTTATAATTTATATAAACATTAACGGACAAGTGTTGTTCAGCAACGGACAAGTTAAATTTCCTAAATGGATGTCCGTGGCCAAGTATAATTTTTTGAGATTTCGCCACCCCTGGGACCTATCTCAATTTCAATCACAAAGGGGTAAAGTAGAGAGGGGTGTATAGTGTGGGGGTGTGGTCATTTATTACATTATCTTACAAAAATGAAAAAAAAATGCAAACAAAAATAAATAAAAATTGGAGAGGGGGGGGGGGGATTCTTGGGTGGGATGGTTGGAAGGTATTTCAAAAATAAAATAATAAAAATAAATGTTTGTGTTTTTTAACCATGTTTGAAAAAAAACAAGAGATGTGTTTGTCAGAAACACAATGCCTCCTATTGCGCCGCTTTGAATTATTTTTTTTACCTTTGACCTTGAAGGATGACCTGGACCTTGAACTTCCACCACTCAAAATGTGCAGCTTTATGAGAACGCCGCTTTGATTTTTTTTTAACCTTTGACCTTGAAGGATGACCTTGACCTTAAAGGATGACCTTGACCTTGAAGGATGACCTTGACCTTAGACTTCCACCACTCAAAATGTGCAGTTTCATGATAACGCCGCTTTGAATATGTTTTTTGACCTTTGATCTTAAAGGATGACCTTGACCTTGAAGAATGACCTTGACCTTGAACTTTCACCACTCAAAATGCACAGCTTCATGAGAACGCCGCTTTGAAATAAAATATAAATAATTGACCTTTGACCTTGAATGATGACCTTGACCTTGAAGGATGACCTTGACCTTGAACTTCCACCACTCAAAATTTGCAGCTTAATGAGAACGCCGCTTTGTTTTTATTTTTTTTTGACATTGAAGGATGACCTTACCTTGAACTTCCACCACTCAAAATGTGCAGCTTCATGATAACGCCGCTTTGAATTTGTATATATTTTTTTACCTTTAACCTTGAAGGATGACCTTGACCTTGAAGGATGACCTTGACCTTGAACTTCCACCACTCAAAATGTGCAGCTTCATGATAACGCCGCTTTGAATTTTTTTTTTTACCTTTGACCTTGAAGGATGACCTTTACCTTAAAGAATGACCTTGACCTTGAACTTCCACCACTCAAATGTGCAGCTTCATGAGAACGCCGCTTTGAAATTGTTATTTATTTGTTTACCTTTGACCTTGAAGGATAACCTTGACCTTGAAGGATGACCTTGACCTTGAACTTCCACCACTCAAAATGTGCAGCTTCATGAGAACGCCGCTTTGAATTATTTTATTTTTAATTTTGACCTTGAAGGATGACCTTGACCTTCACCTTTCACCACTCAAAATGTTCAGCTCTATGAGATACACATGCATGCCAAATATCAAGTTGCTTTCTTCAATATTGAAAAAGTTATGGCCAATGTTAAAGTTTTTGAACGGACTGACACCATAAATTCGACATTTTACCTTGAAGGATGACCTTGACCTTTCACCACTCAAAATGTGCAGCTCCATTAGATACACGTGCATGCCAAATATGAAGTTGCTATCTTCAAAAAGTGAAAAAGTTTTGGCCAATGTAAAAGTTTTTTCGGACGGACGGACAGACTGACAGACATACAGACGTAATGACGGACAGTTCAACTGCTATTTGCCACCCTACCGAGGGCATAACTGAGGAGCTGCGCCATGAGCGCATGATACGCCCGTCGTTCGCCAATGAAGTAGTAAGGTAATAAATAACCCTTTGAATCATTTTTTTACTTCAGTTTATTTGTATTTGAATACATGGTTTATTTTATAAGTACATGAGCATGGAGCGCCGTCTCCTTGACATTCATACCATATCTTTTTTTGAGTATATGTATGCATTTCTTTAGAGGATATGGAGTTGAAGTAAACCTGTTATAGATATTTTGACCAATAATAAAAGAGAAATGTAGATGGGTAAGTGGTAGTGTACAATCGGAATAGAAAAAAGCTCACCTTGTTCAATTTTTGAGGAACAAAGTCCCATAACTCTGGAACGACAATTCAGAATTCCGTCAAAAACGAAAGGGGATCAGGGTTTATCAATATTAAGATTGTGTTGAAATTTGAAAAAAATCCATCGAAGGATATTTGAGCTACAGTAGGACATTCAATGAAATCACGAAATTTTGACGAACAAAGTCCCATAACTCTGGAACGACAATTCAGAATTCCGTCAAAAACGAAAGGGGATCAGGGTTTATCAATATTAAGATTGTGTTAAAATTTGAAGAAAATCTGTCAAAGGATATTTGACGTAGCGTACGACATTAACAGACGGACGGACGGACAGACGGACGGACGGACGGACAGACGCGGGGTATACCATAATACGTCCCGTCATAGACGGGCGTATAAAAATGAGAGTCAATGTCATTCAAAGGTCAAGGTAAAATTCAACTTGCCAGGTACAGTAGCCTCATGATAGCATGAAAGTATTTGAAGTTTAAAAGCAATAGCCTTGATACTTTAGAAGTAAAGTGGATCTAATTTCTAAACACAAAATGTAACCATATATTCAAAAAAGGGCAATAATTCCATAAAAATGACAACCAGAGTTATGCAACTTGTCCTTTACTGTCCCCTTATGATAGTTTATGAGTGTTCCAAGTATGAAAGCAATATCTATGATACTTTAGGGGTAAAGTGGACCAAAACACAAAACTTAACCAAATTTTCAAGTATAAAGGGCCCATAATTCCGTCAAAATGCCAGTCAGAGTTACATAACTTTGCCTGCACAGTCCCCTTACGATAGTTAGTAAGTGCTGCAAGTATGAAAGCAATAGCTGTGATACTTTAAGACAAAAGTGGACCTAAACACAAAACTTGACCAAATGTTCAATTTTCTAAGTATAAAAAGGGCACATAATTCTGTCAAAATGCCAGTCAGAGTTACATAACTTTGCCTGCACAGTCCCCTCATGATAGTTAGTAAGTGTACCAAGTTTGAATGCAATAGCATTGATACTTTATGAGAAAAGTGGACCTAAACGCAAAACTTAACCAGACTCCGACACCGACGTGATGACAAAAGCTCATAATTTTTTTTGTGAACCACAAATTTACACAATGTCCCCCTATATGACGTTTGACCATGAAGGATGACCTTAACCTTGGCCCTTCACCACTCAAAATGTGCAGCTCCATGAGATACACATGCATGTCAAATATAAAATTGCTAGCTTCAATATTGCAGAAGTTACATTACATGAGCAATTTTGACCCAAATATTTGACCTAAAAGAATGACCTTGACCTTTCACCACTCAAAATGTGCAGCTCCATGAGATACACATGCATGCCAAATATCAAGTTGCTATCTTCAATTTTGCAAAAGTATTCATAAAATAAGCTATTTAGGCAACATATATTTGACCTCTGACCTTGAAAGATGACCTTGACCTTTCACCACTCAAAATGTGCAGCTCCATAAGTTACACATGCATGTCAAATATCAAGTTGCTATCTTCAATATTGCAAAAGTATTCATAAAATAAGCCATTTGGGCAACATATATTTGACCTCTGACCTGGAAGGATGACATTGACCTTTCACCACTCAAAATGTGCAGCTCCATGAGATACACAGGCATGCCAAATATCAAGTTGCTATCTTCAATATTGCAAAAGTATTCATAAAATGAGCGATTTTGGCCACATATATTTGACCTCTGACCTTGAATGATGACCTTGACCTTTCACCACTCAAAATGTGCAGCTCCATGAGATACACATGCATGCCAAATATCAAATTGCTATATTCAATATAGCAAAAGTTATTGCAAAATGTTAAAGTTGGCGCAAACTAACCAACCAACAGACCAACAGACCAACCAACAGACAGGGCAAAAACAATATGTCCCCCACTACTATAGTGGGGGACATAAAAATAGATGAGCTAAAAATAAAATACTGGGCAAAATCCGTACCTAGGGCAAAGACAATGAAGCTTTAACAAATTTATTAATTTCGTTCTCATTTGGTCGCGCTTTCAAACGAACTTTCCGATACCCCCCAAACCCTTCCTAAAAAATAATATCTAATTGGATTTTCATGGATCTCAAAATCAACCCTGGCCCACTGAAATCTGGATTTCCAGAATAATTTGGAAAATTGACACCACTTATTAAATGTTGAGATCTATTTATGGGGGGAGGACCTACAATTGGGAATGTTTGGGTCCCTTTTGGGAAAAATATATACTTTTTTCTGTTTGTTTATCGGCCAAAAATTTGAACGGAAAAAAAACACTGGTGGAAGCAATTTTTTTTCTTCTTTAAAAGTACTGGAAAACGACACTTTCCCAATTAGGAAAAACAAAAAATCCCAAATTGCTGAAAAAAATAACCCAATTGAAGATTTCTAAAATAAAAAAATATACATATTTTATTTTTCAAATAAATAAAATGGAAGATTCATTTAGTTTTCCTATGCAGCTCTTTGGCTTGAACCTAAGTAAATACAAAATTAACCTAAGTAAATACAAAATTGACAACTTGACAACACTTAGTTATCAGTTTTAAAGCATTTGTTAGCAAAATAGCAAAATACACAAATATCCCAATATGAAGACTTGAAAACATGAATATTCCTGATTTCAGGGTTTTTTGCGCTTATTTTTCCTGATTGGGCTGGTACCGGTACTTTTCCCGGTTAGGCTAAAAAATCGCTGGAATCAGATAACTAAGCTAGTGCCAACACATTTGTTTGATTCATTTTCAACAAGATGTGTTTGAGAAACACTATGTCCCCCATATATTTGACCTTGAAGGATGACATTGAACTTGACCTTTCATCACTCAAAATGTTCAGCTCCATGAGATACACATGCATGCCAAATATCAAGTTGCTATGTTAAATATTGAAAAAGTTATGGCCATGACAATAGCTCGGGTTTTGTCCGAAAACAGCCGAGCTAAAAATGTGTTTGTCAGAAACACTATGTCCCCTTCTGCGCCGCTTTGAATTTTTTTTTTTGACCTTTGACCTTGAAGGATGACCTTGACCTTTCATCACTCAAAATGTGCGGCTCCATGAGATACACATGCATGCCAAATATCAAGTTGGTATCTTCAATATTGCCAAAGTATTCATAAAATTAGCGATTTTTGCCACATATACTTGACCTTTTTTTTTTACCTTTGACCTTGAAGGATGACCTTGACCTTTCACCACTCAAAATGTGCGGCTCCATGAGATACACATGCATGCCAAATATCAAGTTGGTATCTTCAATATTGCCAAAGTATTCATAAAATTAGCGATTTTTGCCACATATACTTGACCTTTTTTTTTTTGACCTTTGACCTTGAAGGATGACCTTGACCTTTCACCACTCAAAATGTGCGGCTCCATGAGATACACATGCATGCCAAATATCAAGTTGGTATCTTCAATATTGCCAAAGTATTCATAAAATTAGCGATTTTTGCCACATATACTTGACCTCTGACCTTGAAGGATGACCTTGACCTTTCACCACTCAAAATGTGCGGCTCCATGAGATACACATGCATGCCAAATATCAAGTTGGTATCTTCAATATTGCCAAAGTATTCATAAAATGAGTTATTTTGGCCACATATTTGACCTCTGACCTTGAAGGATGACCTTGACCTTTCACCACTCAAAATGTGCGGCTCCATGAGATATACATGCATGACAAATATCAAGTTGCTATCTTCAGTATTGCAAAAGTATTCATATAATGAGCAATTCTGGCCACATATATTTGACCTCTGACCTTGAAGGATGACCTTGACCTTTCACCACTCAAAATGTGCAGCTCCATGAGATACACATGCATGACAAATATCAAGTTGCTATCTTGAATATTGAAAAAGTTATTGCAAATTGGAGTAAACAGACCAACAGACCAACGTACAGACCAACAGACAGGGCAAAAACAATATGTCCCCCACTATAGTGGGTGGGGGACATAAAAATTACTTTCACTTGCTCCTGATTTGCAGTAAATGTTTAATGAAATCATGGTAAATTCTAGCATAATAGCCATGCATTGACATCGTGGTAGGTGATATGCATTGTCAGTAATGCCCCTGTCCCAATTGGACGCTAATTTTATCAAATCTTTTAATAGTAACTGTATACTGAAATTTATTTGAACAAATTGCAAAATTTTGTGTTTATGCAATTCTTGAGCACTTTTATGTGCCCATTTTGCTCAAAAGAAGAATGGCAAATCAAACAGGGCCTTGTTAAATAGAAAATAACTTATAAAAAATATTTAATTACTGTTTAAGCTTGAATAACATATGTTCAGTGAATCAAATGTTTAAGTTTTGTTGGCCTAAAGCCTATTGTAATGGAGAATTGTCCCTTTTCAGTGTGACGTCTCTAAACCAGGTAACCACGTGCCTAGTAAATGTTATTGCGGGTGTGTATTGAACTATCACCTTTGCATGGTTAAACACGATGCAAGTACACAATTTAGACATGGATTTAACAGGAATAGAATGAATCTTTGATGGTAAATTGTTTATTGTTTGTATTGTTTGGATTAATTCGGGAAATTCTGTAACTTGCTTCCGTAAATGCGCTTAACCAGCAATAGAGAAATGATATCCACAGAATACAGATTAACAAATGTTATTTACCATGCTCAAACATCAGATTTTATAAATGAGGAAGATAATAAAAAAAATTGTTTTACTTCTGTAAGGATCCGGAAAAATGGGTGGTTTTGTTTCATTTGATACATTTATATTTATCTATCTATCTATCTATCTCTATCTATCTCTGTATACTGCCAACCGCTCTTTCGAGTATTATAGGCAGGTGCACGTCAGGAACATTAGTGAGTGTGAAAGGTAAAAAGGACCCAGCAAAGGATAGTTGGGTAGTGAGACTAAAAGCTTGAAATCTCCAGGAGAATGGAGAGAAGTCAAGTGGTTAAAAGAGTTTAGTGAAGGTGAAAGATAAAAGTGAGGGTTAAAAACATCATTTAACAGACTAGTACCGCACATTTGCCACTGCCCTCATGAACTTTTCAAGATTGGATAAGGTAGCAATATCAGCTGAGAGCTTGTCCCATAGTGTGATGCTGTGTGGGAAAAAGGAGTAATAGTGGTAGAGTGATCCTGTCTGTATCTTTTGTAGATACAGTGGGTGCATGTGTCTAGTGAAGCGGATTGGTGCTTTTATATATTGTGGGAGAGGTATGGCAACAAGGTTGTGATAGATTTTGTAGAACATGATGAGTTTGCTGTCATTTCTACGATCTGTGAGCGATCTCCATCCTAGGGCTTGTACCATCGCCGAGACACTGGAAAAGGGAGAGTAATCTCGCTGCACCCAGCGTGCAGCCCGGTTCAGCACTCTTTCCACTTTATTGATGGCAGTTTTGGTCCATGGGCTCCAGACAGTGGAAGCGTATTCAACTTGTGGTCGGACCAGAGACTTGTCTGCGAGTTCTCGTACCTTTTTATTATGTGTTGTGATGTTCCTTTTAATGAAGCCTAGTGATTTGTTTGCATTGTTGGTGATTCTGTCAATGTGTGTATTATAGCTGAGGTCAGAAGAGAGATCTAGTCCAAGATATTTAGCATCAGAGACGGACTCAAGAGCCTGGCCATGGAGAAAGTAACTGTGTTCAATGACGTTGTGGTTCCTTGTGATGTGTAGGACCTGGCATTTGGATGGGTTAAATTCCATGTCCCACTCTTGTTTCCATTCCTGAAGCTTGTCTAGGTCTTGTTGCAGAGATGCACAATCTGAGAGAGAGTTTACAGTGAGGTAAATAGCCGTATCGTCTGCAAAAAGGCGAACGTTGGATTTAGTGACGGAAGAAGGGAGTTGGTTTATATATATATAAGAGAAGTGGTCCAAGGACAGAGCCTTGGGGGACACCAGAGGTTACTGGGACTTATGTGGAGCACTCACCATCCAATACAACTGTCTGACTTCTGCCAAAGAGGAAGGAACGGGTCCAGCCTAGAACCTGAGAGGAGACGCCATATTCTTGGAGGAGATAGAGGAGTTTCAGATGGTTTACCTTGTCAAAAGCCTTACTGAAGTCAAGAAGGATTAGATCAGTTAGGCGGCCTGTTGCTAGGTTGTTGACAAGCTGGTCCATTAACTCAATCAGTTGTGTCTCACAGGAGCATCGGTCTCAAAAGCCATGCTGAAGTTCATACAGAATGTTGTGGGTGTTGAAGTGCTTGGAAAGATGAGAAGCAACTACAAGTTCCAGGATTTTACAAAGGATACAGGTCAGAGAAATAGGACGATAGTTTGCTGGGTCACTGGTGTCTCCTTTCTTATAGACAGGGCATACATTTGCCTTGGCCCATTCACGTGGGATCTCACCAGTTGACAGGGATTTATGAAAAAGAATGTTGATAAAGTCAGAAAGTTCATGTCACAGTTCCTTTAGTACCACTGGTCTAATCTGGTCTGGGCCTGCCGCTTTGTCTACCTTGAGGTTTCCTAGGAGTTTGAGGATGCCCACTTTACTGATGGAGATGTCCTCCATCTGGGGATAGCAGAGGAACTGACGAGGTATCCATCTGCGTAGCTTCTGCAAGCAGGACTGCTTCAGAGATAGGGGAGTGGTACCTGAGAATACAAACTGAAACTGTCTATTCAAAATGTTTGCCTATTCTTTGTTTTGCGGATTTAAGGGTTCCAGTCAGTTGATCTTTAAGGTTAGAGATAGTTTCTGAATCTTGTTTTGAGTTTTTTAGGAGGGTGTACAGCTGCTTTGAAGAAAATTTGCCTTCCTCAGTGTTGTTCGCTGCGATGTCCAAGATACCTTCCAAGTAGGAGTTGTAGGCTTTTTTGATTTTATTTTTAATGAGTGTTTTTAGATTTTTAACTTTTTTGCCAGGTTGGACTGTGATTTTTTTTTTTTTGTAATTTGTGTATTTGACAAAGAGCATGTCTCTCTTGTGGATAAGCTTTTTGATTTCTTTTGTGACCCATGGGAGAGACTTTTTAGACCCAATTTGTTTGGTCAGGACAAAGCTGGAGATACCATCCTCTATCATGGATTTGAAGCCACTCCAGAGTTCCTCGATGGTAATAAGTGTGTCCGCTTGCAGGAGGGTTTTTAGGGTGGCATCCTGTATGTATTTCCTAAATTCAGGCCAGTTTGCCTTTTTATAGAGACGGCAGGTTCTGGGGATCTGTTTGAGGATGGTAGGCCTTGCTTTGAAAGTTGCCGAGACAATATCATCATCTGAGATTCCTGGTACTATCTCAACTCTATCAACAAGGGTGTGGTTTGTGGTAAGGAACAGATCCAGAATGTTTCCTTGCCGAGTACTTTCGTTCACCATCTGGGTGAGCCTAAAGTCTTCTATGACCTCGAGAAATTCGTCATATACAGCGGAGGTGCTGCATCCTAGTGGATGGTGTGTGATCTGTATCCCAAAGGAGTTTGGAGAAATTGAAGTCACCTAGGATGAGTTTTGGTCCTTTGACCTTACTGTCCAGTGCAAGGGATTTCTCTAGCTCGATAAGGCTTTCCATGTCAGACTCATGTGGTCTGTAGTAGACTGCGACATTGAGTGGCTGACTTCCCTTAATTGGTATTTTGATCCATAGGATCTCGCAATCAGTGTTAAGAACAGATGGGAGAATGGCATACATGCCATACGTCCCGGATTGTCCGGGACAGTCCCGGAAATGAAGAACTTGTCCCGCTGTCCCGGAAATTTGTCAAATGTCCCGGAATTTACAAAATCCATATATACATGTACCTAATCTTAGGCTTAACTGCACCTCGAATCTGTGCATATCTGCAGTGTCTCCATGACAATGCCTACCCGAATAGGCAGACTACGATACGTGTCAAAATCGATCAATTAACAGGGGTCCTGTTATCATATCGATTGTCTCACGTTCGCGGTCAAACCGAAAAGGCGGCATTGTTTAATGTGGTTGTTAATTGACTTTAATCTACTACGTTGTTATCTCCCGCTGCGTAAGGGCAAAGGATAGTTGTTCACACATCTGAAGTCCAACATCGCTGAGTGAATAAAGGCTTATCAAGAACTACGCCTTACACACTGGTCTTAATAACAATAACGCAGTGACGTCATCATCTATGTTTAGAACGCTTACACTGAAAAAAGGTGGCTTGTCTCTAGTAACGGAAGTAGTAATGTTTAATTTTACGTTAATAGATCAAGTGTATTTCGGATAGGCTTTCGAATTATTGCAATTAACGATGCGAAACAAAAAAACGTACCAAAAATGCATATGTCTATAAATATCCCTACATTTTATACATGTCCCGGAAAATCGGAAAAGTCCCGGACAATTTAACTCAATGTCCCGGAATTGGTCTGAAAAATTACGGCATGTATGGAGAATGGTGTTTTTAGTCAGTATGAAGACTCCACCGCCCTTTCCTTTGGCTCTATCTCTTCGGAAGACTTTGTAGCCTAATGACTCGGGGAAGATTTCACTGTTGTAGTGGTCCTTAGTCAGCCAGGATTCTGTTGCGACGATGATGTCTGGTTGGCGTGTGTGGATCAAGTTTTGGAACTCCAGTTTTTTGTTCGCTATCGATTGGCAGTTGATACAGGGAATGTTCAATTTGGATTTGTAATTATGAATTTGTGGGTTTCTTGGTCGTATATCTGTGATATTGGGTTGATCAACTGTTATGAGAGAAGAGAAGCTATTTTGGGTCGAGGCCGAGAGTATACTGGAAGCATTTGACAGATTTACGTTGTCACAGATGGAGCATGTCCAGGCAAAGGAGTGCTCTTGGGCTATCATTTGATTTTACCATTCCAAATCCAAAAATTGACACTGAAGATGAAACCACATCCCGCAGCTGTCACAATCAACAGCAGGATCCTCATCAAGTACCTCAGAACCACAGGTTCCACATGGGGAGTCAGGACCTGGATTGCTCTCTACATCGCACGACATGGACAGCAAGAGTATCACGAAGTATGCAAGTGACTTGTTTTGTCTATGTATTGTGGGTTGTAGATAGCGTTTGTGTCGCATTTGGAGACAAGCAGCAATTACACTGCATGTCAGTGTATTTGAAGGTCTTATACTGTTTGCTAAGACACACGCTCTGGGTTGTGTGAATTTCTGTGGTTTGTGTGTGCATTTTCCTATTCCTGTGATGGAAACAATGCTAGTGAGTATCAGGAGTGGGGTGATTATACCTGTCAGCACGATTCATGCGATTTTCTAGCGTAGCAAATCGTATGTAAACAATGGTCAATGCCAAGGTCGTTTGGCGGGAAGTGGGTGGGGTAAGTATCTTACCTGAAATCGTCGATCTACCTACAGGGATCTCAGACCGTGAATGAGTCATAATAAATTGCTCTAATTTTAAGATGAATTTTGAGAATGAAAGTGCACGCTATCTTTCTAGTCATTACACGTACATGCATTGAATATTAATTTTAATTTGTTATTTATGTAAACAAATTGGTGTTTTACATTAATTGGTTTTAATTGTAGACAGTTGTTCGGTTAATTTCCATTAAATGGCTGCCACTTTTGATGTTAGGTCCACTATCAATTTTGACATTTATTCCCGCCAAATTGAAGTCTGGGTCTTAAAGAAGATTGGATATATGTCATAACGGGCCCCCGAACTGGCGATATGACTGGTTCCGATCATAATTCAATCACATCCATGCTGGTGTGGTGCATAACGTGATGCTGGTCTATTTCAATATTATTTTAATTTGAGATTGAACGCAATGATTGATGAGATTAAACACAACGATTTATTGATTTATTTTGCCATTTGGACTTATGCATGTAAATGTATGCATTTACTTTATTAAATTCAGTAATGCAACTGTACTGCACATGAAAACTAAATATAATATGATTATAGGTGCTACCTAATTTACGGGCAAAAGCTTTTTAAGTTTTTTTTATAACCATGTATTTTTAATAAATATATGGACATGGACAGGTATCTGGCAGGATTCTAATTTTCTTTCACAAACTGTTGTTAAATAGTTTAACTCTTGTCGCCACTAAAAAACTAGCCATTTTGTAGAAACTCTTAAATCACAGTCTAAACTGCATTCACTTAGCTCTATAGTTACAATTTGAATGCAAATATTAGAATGCATCATGTTATATCATCCATATATTTTTATTTAAACATTCAAATATCACATAACACAGTGCATATATAAAAAGGTATGTGGTATTTTGTGGAGATACAAAACACTTCACATCATTTATTTGCACATAAAATAATAGTTACAAAATAAGTAATACTAAAACACTGTCATCAACCTACAGTACACGAGTAATATGTATATGAAATTACAAAGTGGTGTTATTTTATTACCTTTAACAAAATTAACAATGCTGGTTTTGTACTAGCCATAAAACATTTATCATTGATTAACAAGTAACAACCAATTTATTAATTACACAATATAAAGGAAATCATATTAATTGCATTATGCATTTACTAAACAAGCTATTTGCTACTATTTAGAATTACACTATCTTACTAAAAATTATCACAACAGGTACTTAGTGCCTTTACATACTTGTGGTAAGTTTTGTATTACTAGTTTGACATTTATTGGCAGACACTTGTCGATATACAGACTAAATTTGCATGGGAACTTTTATATTTTTTCAGCATAATTGCCTTCAAATTGTTAATTTAACAACCCTTTGACATTGTTTGCACATCTGATCTTATTATACCATAGCTAAGTTGTGTTTATAGATAGACAGATATAGACTTTTCAAAGTTCTATAAAAGTTCACACATGTTCCATCCAAGTAAACCAACAGAACCAATAAAGATCACCACAGATAATAACTCTGTGTATAGCTTGGAAACTTTGATAGTTCAGGAATCCCTCCTTTGTTGATTTCTGTAAACCAACACTTTCAGTTTTGCTGGATAAAATGGCTTGTGTGATGCCCAGCTCTTGCCTTGGCAGATCAGCTTCTAAAGACGGAAAACCAACAAATGTCTTAAAATCTGATCAATAATGCAGACAATTTATAAATGTCTTGTTTTTGTTGACTTCGAATCTGGAAGATTTTGTACGTAAAATTGTGGTAAGAAAATCCAAAGGTATCGGATTTTGTGGTTTTAGGCCTAAACTTATTATAGTGATATGTAACCTTTCGGGATATCGGTAAAGTGCGAGCAGACGAGGTGTAAATACGTTAAAAATTAAAGCTAAACGACTAAAAAAATAGATCGGAATATCTTCAATTTTTTTGAAGAAATGTGTTTCTAATGGATAACAACGACAACTTACCAGAATATTGCTCATGATCACACGTACAACTTCTTTCTGAGAGCGAATAGAAAATGCGTCACGAATTCTGACAAATAAACAGTAGGGTGTCGTTATTGAAATACCGCGATAATACTGGAAGAATAGAGATGACAACCATAATGTTTAAAACAATTTTTTTTAACAAGCGTTTGTGATTTGTCAGGATAATAATAACAATAAGATATCGAAAAGATCAAAGCAAATAAATTCGACAGAAATCTGAGATTCGGCAATATATTTAAGACGGGTTATGGTAAAGTAAATTGTGTTTGGTAAAGACTGTCACTATGTAGTGAACCAGTCTTTGGCTTATACCCACTGAAGAAGATTATTCAGGGGAGTTAATTTAGTAATGTCTTAATTCTGAAACGGTTGCGAAGAAAAACAAATAATGCGAAAATATTAAGTGCGATTCGCTACACAATTATGATGTCATTGATATAACTTTTCCTGAGGTATGTATTTACATGTGATTTAGCATATGTCAAAGTGTTTTTGATTTGTTCAAGGTCATAAATAGCATCGCGAAAATATATGTCGCGTGGCAAATTTTTTTGTGACGTATCCATATGTGGTATTCTTATGTAATTTTATGTCTAAATTCCCATATGTATGAACGGTCAACGCCCGCTTCGCGGGCTTTTGCCCGTATTAAAGAAAACCCGTTAAATCTTGTATAATATTTATACATTATTTGGTTCAAATTATTCTGTTCAAACTTGTAAAAAATACAAGTAAATCATTTTAATCATATATATGTTCAAAAGACCCCCCCCTTGATTTCTTAGAAATCGTAAAATGAAATATTTTAGCCCCTGTTTTTCCGAAACAGATATGGTTTACGCATTGCAATGCGGAAGTTAACGTCTTTAATTTGAAAACCATTTAACACTATATTATATATATATATTTCGTCTTTTCATCAAACATTTTGAAACAGATTCCTCATGAAGTGATTCCTTTCCTTCTACAATTACTTGAACACAGACAAGCAACTCAACCTTCTTTAAATTCTTTTTTTAACGTAAACAAAAAAAATGGTAATCATTAGAGTTAACTTTGAATAATTACATTACAACTTTCGAATGTCTTCTTACCAGCTTAGCTGTCACTGCGATATCAACGGGTTGGAATTTTTCTATAAATTTTATTTCAGTTTTAATTCCAGAACCGAATTGGCGAGACTGAATTTTAAGGGGCCTTTTCACGTTTTGGTAAATTGACAGAATTTTAAAAAGTTGTTTCAGATTTGCAACTGTTCGAGTTAGTTATGATATTTGTGAGGAAACAGTAATACTGAACATTTACCATGCTCTAATATAGACATTATATGCATCTTTTGACGATTTGAAAACCTGAAAATTATAAAGCGTTGCAACGCGAAACGATTGAATTTGGAGAATTCTGTTGTTGTCGCTATATTTTGTGAAACTATGATGATTGCTTATAGTTTATATAGTATAAAATACATCTGACATTGTATGCGGAAGACTGGTCGAGGTGTCGGAGACTTTTTACGCCAGGACTTCAGGGGTCAGTGGTTCGAGCCCTGTTGAGGATTATATTTTTTCTTTTTTTAATTTTATTATTGATTTTTAACTGGAGCATTTTAGAGCAATGTTTACATTTAGCAATAGAAAGCATTTAATGGCAAACTTCAAAACATGCCAAAATCTGTGAAAGGGCCCCTTTAATGGTGACGTTTTGGCTACCCAAATTTTGCAAAAATCAGTCAAAAGAATAGGATTATAATTCAGCGTCAATTCGCTTTGCTATTTGTTAATTACCGATAGACACCCTGAACTGCATCGTGAGAATGTATCAATCAACAAGAACAAAAAACATTTCCCGTGTAGTGCAATCTCATGCTAGGTCTAAACTTGGAGACTTTTCTAACGCAACACTTTTCAAACTTGAATATCCCCGTAATGAGTCAAGATGTTGTGCAAGCTCACAATAAAATCATTGATCCGTGACGATAGGAGGCGATTGCGCGTGAGGTACGTAGGGTTTTATCTTTTTGTTTGTGGAAATGGTGAAACGCGATAAAATTCTGAATGTTTTTCAATTTCATCATTTTAGTTGGGTTCTTATACCAGGACAACATACAGTTAATTAAAAAACAATATGTCTCGTATGAATACTCAGGAAAGCAATGTTCAGGCTACCTACCCACGTGCTTAAGCGTCCGATCGTCATGGATGAACGATGTTATCGTGAGATTGCACCGAATAAAGAAAAAAATGATCACATGTACAATTTTAAATCAAAACCTTTACTCATAACTGAAATATTTACGCTTGAAAAGTATTGCGTTAGAAAAGTTTCACTCTGCGTGAATTAAGACACGCCCTTGTGGAAGAGTGGCAAAACAACCCGCAATGTTTTATTCTTAGCTACGTGGCTTTAATGAAAAAAAATGTGTACACGTTGTTAGAGTCATGGGGGCGCGTACAAAGTATTAGCCACTCAAATGTGTGATATGTGTGATTTTTTTACATTGTAATTTTTTTACGTTGTACGATTGTGAGAATTTGACTTTTGAAGTGATGTTTTAAATTGCTAGGTTATTTTTTGCATCAAGTTTCTATTAATTTTAGAGCAATGATCAGATATGTGTTGAATTATTATTGGTCCGAGTTTCAACAAAATCCGTTTAAAAATAAGAAAGCTATATTGATTTAAATGCGGGTTGCGTTAGAAAAGTCTCCAAGTGTACATTTCAGCTAAGTACAAACTGTACATAAAATATAATGACAATAACATCAGCCCACCCAAGTTATTGAGACTCTGAATCAATCGTGTGGACGAGACAACAATGATATATTATTTGGCCACAATGAAAGGACGTTGACTGTTTTAGTTGTATGAATAGTTGTTATTCACTTGTCGTCTCTAATTTACAAAATGCGTCACTAAACATTTTAATACTGAATGATTGCGTTATAGTTGCAGAAAGATTAGTGCTCACCACCACAATAAAGCTGAAGTTACGAAGTTTAAACTTGAAGAAATCCAATATTGTATAAAATTACAAATAGGTCAACATTGATTTATGAAGTTGTACATGAAGCTGAAGTTAAAGAGCAAACTCATCACGAAAACCCGTCGCATAAGATTTGACTTGGATATATTTAAAGATTCAGTATTAGCAGAGGTATTCCATGGACAGATAGGTGGCAAGTTTGCAGCCCTACATATCTTTGACAATGACATCGACAACATAACCAAAAGCATCAAGGATGTACTACTGTCATCGGCTGAAGAAGTGATTGGGAGAGAGAGAGAATGACGAACAAGCCATGGATGACGACCGAAATCATGGACCTATGCGAAAAAAGTCTGAAGAGAAAGAAAATCTCAGGTAGAAAACAATGTCCCTTTCGAGCAGATTAAGAACGGAGGAGAGGCAACCACTGCAGCAATTAAGGTACTAACCTAATAGACATGGGAGTGGAAGAAGTGGCCTAATGAGTGAACCCAGTTACTGGTCATACCCCTACCGAAACGCCAGCAGCTAGACGGACAATGTAAAAGAGTGCACATTCCTTCCCATGGATGGTTTACTGTATCGTCGTCTCTCATTTTCCCATCGACCGAACCGGTCAAGGGGATGATGATTATGATGATGATGATGATGATGATGATGATGATGATCATCATCATCATCATCATCATCATCATCATCATTATCATCATGGTGATGACTTCAAGTACACGGTGACTTTTTTATAGTGTAACTATCACCAATGATAGTGCATCTAGGTTTCCAACAAATTTTAATTTATTTGCGACACATCAAACTGCCATGAACATTTATGAAGAATATTCTGTTGAAGTTTAAGTGCCAAGATTACCGTTATGTCCTCACATATTGACCGTTGCGACTTTATCCTGGACAAAGCTTTCCTGACAACAAATAATTATATTACACCGTAATAACGCGCAAGAGTTTCCCGCGAATTTGTGAGCGTGACCATTGTCAAACCAGTAGGTGTGATTAAATGTTTATTTATTGGCTTTATTTATTCTTTCAAATATCTCATATAGTTGTTTTCGTTTCGTACACGCTAAATATTAAAACATAGATAATTACATCCATGTTTGCTTATCACAATGTCATTTTATTTTGCAAGATATGTCATCTCCATTAACTCCTAGACGAAGAAGTAAGCGTCAGAGGCAAGAGGAAAACGGCAGCCCTACGTCCGAGTCGTCTGCTCCACTTACACGTGAGTGATGAAGAAATCATAAATGATGTGTTTTGTTAATTGATTAGTGAATATTTTATCTGCTTGAGGATTGTCATTGAAAAGCCTGCTTTGAGAATTGCCAAATTAGCCAATACCTACATATTGAATTATCTAGTTATCTTACACAGATTTTGTCTGGGGTAATCCAATCATGGTAAAATAACCTGTCAGACAAGATGAAAAAATCAGACATCTGGAAACTGAACAGTTTTCTGTCAGACATTTGGTCCGACCAGTCATTTTTGTCAGACCTAAGTTTTTTTGGTCAGACCAAAAGAAATGCATGAAATTAAAAACAATCTAGCAAAAAAAATCTGTTTAAAGTTTGGGTAGTGTTTTTCCCAGGACGGCAAAGAGGCATGGCGCATTTCTTTCAAAAAGGACATTTTAGCGTGCAGTTTAGGCAAAAACGTTCCCTGAATACCTGAATTAAGGGGGAACATGTATTCGCATCAGAAGCAGTTGTGGAAAAAATAACATATAAACAAGCACATTTAATGTTAATAGATGTATTTACTTTACTATGATTTATATTAATATATTTACCTTGCAATGTACATTTAAGTTCCTAGCTTAAGAAACTTCAGCATACAGTTAATATAGTATTGACAGACCTGTACGCTGAAGCTAACCCCGTATCGAAAGTCAACCAGAGTCGTAACATATTTATGTCACGCTATAAATCAAAGATTTATTATATTAAGGTTCAAATGTTTCAAATGCATCTTAGAATCAGCGATTTTCCTCCTTCTTTATAAAGTACCGGTAAACGGTACTTTCCCAATCAAACGAAAATTCCCAAATTCCCAAAACGGTACTTTCCCAATCGAGCGAAAATTCCCAAATTCACAATCGGCATCTGGAAAAATCCCAATCAGCGTCCGAATTTTTTCTCAAAACGATAGAAAGTTTCGTAAAAAAACCAACTTTCGGCGAGCGAACAAAGAAAATCGTATAGTTGTGTGTAACCACGCGCTCGATTAATTTCGGGTTTTATTATTCAGCGCATTCAATCAATAGAGTTGTTACTGTTTCCGGTTCTTTTGCCAGGCAGCCAGCGTACTGTTTTACGTCGGTTTGTAACCTTATCGTAGTTTGAAATGAGTCATAATAGCAAATATTATGCCAAAAAACCAATCGGAACCATCTATCACAGGACACATTGACAGCAATAATGATGCTGTGCAGGGAGGGATGCAAGCAACTGAGTGATGATCAAACATCAAAGATTGTTGAAATTTTCACAAAAATGAAAGAGAGAGACATTGCTTTAAAAGAGATTAAAACAACTAGTAATTGATTTGGTGTGTTCTTTATAATATTTTGTTATTTATATAAACTTTATAACTTAATGGTCATTAAGGCATGCCTGCAAATGATTATTTAAATGGGTATGTTCAATTAAGTATGAACTGTATGATGTATTCAATAAGACCCAAACTTCACGATGCGATTTTCCCAATTTCAGGATTTCACGACTCGATTTTTCCCAATTTTGAGGTTTTCACGACTCAATTTTTCCCAATCGGACCGGTACGGGTACTTTTCCCAATTGGACAAGGAAAATCGCTGAGAATATATGTCAATAACTCTCATCAGTCTGAAATTCACAATTTTTGCCATTGTCGCTTTGTCATGTGACGAGTTTTCATGTGGATACTTTCGGATCGACCTTGACATTATTTGCTGAAATTGTAAACATTACTTTCGTTTTCTGAAATCTATTATTTGTGATTAACAACTTACGTCTGGTGGATTATAAGACTGATTTCAGTGTGAATCAGGTAGTTTTAAATAATATTTACTTTGAGTTCGTATTTACACTACAATTTGTTTACAAAACAAGCCAGAATAATCTAAAATACCGGGAAATGTCATTCTGAATTTGAAAACACTTGAGCACATGGTATGTTACTAAAAATAGAAATAACTTCATATGACCGTGAAATCTCGGGAGATTCGCATTTCAAGTAAGTCTGTCACATCGCTGTTTTTCTCGATATGTAAAAGCAGAATAGATAAATTTTAAATGTTTAAGATAGTATTTTGTGAAAGATTATATCAGTTAAATGTGAAAAAAGTCAATCTGTCCGATCAAGTGGTTGATTTGGGCAAATAACTTCATTTAAAAGCTGTTTTGGACCGGTCTTTGTTAACTGTCAACTTTTCGGGAATTTCTGGTTGACTTTCCTAAAGGGGTTGGTCCATAACTATAAAGTCGCACCAGCCAAACATCATAAAAAGCGACATTTAAAGTTATGGTAGCCAGAACTTTTAAGTTCCATGCTGTTTCGATAAACTATACAGCACGACAAACATAATAAAGCAATATATGCATATAAATCTGATTATAAACAGATCCACTAACATATAAATGAAACCATGTTTGTCTTATCCCATTTTCTAACAATAATCTTGACGGATGTTACTATAACATTGCGAGTAAATTGATCGCTAACAATATGCAAACACTCGTTTCCGTGACATACATCTACAGAGTAGATTACAAATAAATAAATAGTGTTGTTGCTATCTAAAACATTTTTTACATCATTGATCATGCTTGCCATAATTTTTTAGACCAATGCGGGGACATTGAGTTAAATTGTCCGGGACTTTTGCCGATTTTCCGGGACATGTATAAAATGTAGCGATATTTATAGACATATGCATTTTTGGTACGTTTTTTTTTGTTTCGCATCCTTTATTAGAAAAGTGCGAAAGCCTATCCGAAATACACTTGATCTATTATCGTCAAATTAAACATTACTACTTCCGTTACTAAATACAAGCCACGTGTTTTCAGTGTAAGCATTCTAAACATAGATGGTGACGTCACTGCGTTATTGTTATTAAGACCGGTGTGTAACGCGTAGTTGTTGATACGCCTTTATTCATTTATAACATATATATAATAAAACATACAACAATACAGTACCGTAGGATCGTCAAATCAAATCAATTCACAATACATACAACCAATCACAATAAAACAAATACAACAAAACAGTACCGGTAGATCGTCAACTTAAAATTCGGACAGTCACACATTAGTTACACACTTGTTTCGCTGCTACACACATTTCACTCGTGATCTTAGTGTTTAATTTTTTACTCACTGATGTTGGGCTTCAGATGTGTGAACAACTATCCTTTGCCCTTTCGCAGCGGGAAATAATGACGTAGTAGATTGAAGTCAATTAACAACCACATTAAACACTGCCGCCTTTCCGGTTTGACCACGAACGTGAGACAATCGATATGATAGCAGGACCCCTGTTAATTGATCGATTTTGACACGTAGCGTAGTCTGCCTATTCGGGTAGGCATTGTCATGGAGACGCTGCAGATATACACAGATTCGAGGTGCAGTTAAGCCTAAGATAAGGTACATGTATATATGGATTTAGTAAATTCCGGGACATTTGACAGATTTCCGGGACAGCGGGACAAGTTCTTTATTTCCGGGACTGTCCCGGACAATCCGGGACGTATGGCATGTATGTTATTGATTATCACAGACATTTCATCAATTCCTTCTTAATGTATAATCTCCATCGTTAATTCGATCGTTTACGACGTTATTTGCCATTTTTGCTGAGTCACAATTTAATTCTGTATAGTCCGCCATGTTGAAAAAATGTCAAATGATATTAGCGACAGGTGCGCATAGCAAGGATAAATGTATACGTGATTCGCATTTTTTTTTAAATTAGTATACGTCTCAGTAATTATTTTAATAATTAGATCTAATTATCTTAATAACGAAAACGATAAGAATACATTTGTTTGTGATTTTAAATGTAATTATGCGTAAAAATATATGTTTTGATATAACTGAATAATGCATGCAATGCATAATTGCCACGAGAATAACATCGAGTTTATCATCAAAAGTCTCCGAAGTAATGATTTTATCGTGAAGGAGTACACATTGCCGACCGAAAAGTGCGCTTGGTATAACATAGCCTCCGGCATTATCAATTGATACTGACACAGGGTTATTCAGGCATGACTAATTCACAGCTTTGGAGCAGTCAGGGATTTGACTACCTTTAAATCAAGCACTGTTATAGATTAAATCTACTTGATTAATGTAGTCGATTAGACGTTGACGTTTCTGGAGTAAATCAAGCACAGTCGGAGCGTCACAGACAATCAAGGAAGCTGATTTTGCGGACCAAGTTAAATCGTAAGGCAATAAAGATGTTACCGATAAGGGCGCGTGGCGAAATTTGCCTTTGAAAAGAAGGTCGCGTGGTGAAATTTGCCTTTGAAAAGGGCAGAGTGGCGATCCATGAGGGCGGCATGGCGTTTCGCCACGCTAAAATGGCCTGGGAAAAACACTTTTGGGAATAACACTATTGAATAATGGTCACATGTACCTAGCATACACCTACTGACCTTTGAAGATATTTATTTATTTACATCCGGGGGAAATTCTGAATCGTAGACAGGCTGATAATTTAGATTTTTGCAGTGAAGTTGAACTAATTGTATTTCACATTTGGCAAAGTGCGTTGTCCGCTGAAGTTCTATAGAAATATTGAATGTTATGGTAAAACTTGAAAATATTGTGTAAGAAATTCAGGGTTGAAGTAAGAATTGTGAATGACACTTGAACATGTCTGTAGGTCCGACAAAGTTTGGAGAAGTGTGGAATGTCATGCAAAACGTCTGTTAAAGCCATTGTCTTTGTTCTTTTATAAGTTGACAACTATGTATTAAAGTTTGATTGGATCAGAAGCAAAAGGCTTATTGGAATGCTCTTGAATATTTTTTTGTTGGTAGAACCAGTGCCCCAGATAAGCTGCGTATCTGCGTTTATCATGCGTATTAAAAACGCAACTGATTTGACCTTTACGCAAATTCGTCAAATTTGATGCGTACGATACAATAGATAAAAAATGCTTTGCTCATTTTCGGTTTTTTCTCTTTGGAATTATTATTGTAATGCGGCGACGCATCCATTCAGCAAGAGCAGTGATGGAGCAGGGAAACAGTGAAAGTTATCCAAACCCTCTGTGGACTAGATTTCATTGTTAAATAAAGCGCCTGACCAAATTATTTACGACGACATACATGCGTTTTATATTTGACTTAATCTGTCATTCATTGTGCATGTCTTTGTAAAGCGTCTGAATTTTCAGCTTCTATTACAATGCAAAATAAAAAAGTCTAAGAGAGGTCAAAAGACGTCCGCAATTGTTGCACCAAAATATCAGTCGATCGCAAATGTTTTCGAACCAAGAAAGCAAACGCCAATAAGTACTGAATCATTCGTGGTATCTTTTTTTTTTTTTTTTAAGTTTATATTCAGTGATTTTGTTTGCTCAAATTTACAGCCGAATTACGACTGCTTCCCAATCGCAAAAATACACGTTTTTTCCCAAAATTTTGACCAAAATTTCCAAAAAAAAGCCCAACTTCCAAAAAAATAACAAAAACAAAAAAAAAATTTTTTTTTTTTTTTTTTTTTTTAGAAAGAAGTCTCATATAACTTAATTATGATTTCTTAAATCTAGGTCTCAACTTTATTTTTTAAACATCTTACAAAATATATAACTTGAATTTAGTCATTTTTGTCCATAAATCATTCCCAAACTTACCACTTTTATTGATTAAAAAAAAACAATTTGACCAGACTCCTTTTCTAGAAAACTCCCTGAACATGCACTTAAAAACAATATCACTTCTGTTACTTATAATCCTATTTATAATGCTTAATTTTTCCCAATTTCATGGTTTATCGCGCTATTTTTCCCAATTTCACGGTTTATCGCGCTAATTTTCCCAATTCAAATGGCACAGGCTGTAACAAATTAAGGCCACGACTTTTTTTTTTATTGGTTTACAAAAATTATTTTGAAAATGGTCCATCGGGCGGTCGAAAAAAAATCAAATTATGCAATGAAACACATCTATATCTTTAAATGAAATGAGTCCTAACAGCACCTTTTGTAACATCAGGCAATTTTAAACACTCCATTACATGACATGCGTTCTTCTCTCATTAAAACGAAAAACTGCGCTTCATTTCCATAATTGGATGCGCACCATTACGCAATGCGATGCCCGTTGCATAAATCTTATATAAGATAAACTACTCATACACAAATTACCCGGTATGTGTTTGCTCTTACTCGACTTATGAGATCGTACATGAAAAAAAAATCGAGGTAGATCGATCCATGCGTCGTCGCGGTAATGTTTGTCAAAGTTGTTGTTGTCATGAAAACTCGTTGATTTACAACGCAAAACGTCTTATTTGAACTGACGCGAATTAATTTAATCATATTTGTCAACTTCGCTTTTGCTTTATTTTGATAATTTAATCCAAAGTTTAATGTTAGCAAATGTTTTTTTACTGGAATTGTAAACAAGGAGTCAGTTAAAGTCTTCCGAAAATGTGCAGTCTGTGTGAATTGACAGTTTGACGTCATCAAAGGAAAGCCGCTTTCTGTCGGAAGCAATAAAGCGACAAATTTCGTGCCGAAAAAATTGGCTTCCTTTGTCTAGCAATCAACATGCCGAACCAATCGTGTGTTGGTTTCTCAATTGCAATCCTCCAATTTAAAAAAGCACGTGCATAGCTCCGCCTTCGAATCTTTTGCAGAGAACGGAGGCGGAGTTTAACGGTTAATTGAGCTAGTGTTTTACGCAAGTTGAGTTCCGATTTGCCGAAATTACTCGGTCCTAAGCATTGAAACGACATATACATTTATCAATGATTTTCCGAGATATACCGATTTGTTCCGATTTCCAAACTTTCTGTACAGTTCCTATAAACTATGGCGGACGTGTTTACAAAATTCCTAAACACATATATCGTAAATAATGGTAGTGTTTTATTGGATTATTTATACTAATTACCAAATACTTTTTTATCTACTATAATATCGGGTTTGTTTAATATAATTAACATGTTAAACAATATAGTTGCGTCACAGACTCGGAAATAAATTTTGATGGGGTCGACATTTTACTGACGCTGATTTTCTTATTGTCTGTAATTTTTACCCGAAATAAATTTTGACAAGTGCCCATAAAAGGACTGGTACATAATGTGTCACATTGAAAAACATCCCGATCTCTGCAATATATGTGAACCAATCGTTGATTGTACTTACTTGATTTTATTCGCAACCGTACTCAAACCGGATCGTTTTTTTTATCGTTTCGCTCGTTTTGCAGTGCGGTCGGGAATAAAATATTTTTAAAAAAGACGATTTTCCGATTTTATTTTTTTTCCCATTTTCCAAAAATTAGGGTCGGCGGTTTTGTAAACCAAGAAATATAAAAGTCGTGGCCTAAAGCAAAAAAAATCACTGATATTATGGACAGTTTCAAGGATAAAAGATGTTATGAAACATCAGTTTATTAAAGTTAATGATAATAGTTTACAGTTTTATTGAATAAAAACTAGTGTCTTGCTTCAACAGAAGTAAAGCGGCTATGATCTTACGGTATGCATTTTTAGCTCATCTATTTTTTGAAAAAAAATAAATAAGCTATTGTCATCACCTTGGCGTCGGCGTCCGGTTAAGTTTTGCGTTTAGGTCCACTTTTCTCAGAAAGTATCAATGCTATTGCATTAAAACTTGGTACACTAACTTACTATCATGTGGGGACTGGGCAGGCAAAGTTAGATAACTCTGGCGTGCATTTTGACTGAATTATGTGCCCTTTTTTTACTTAGAAAATTGAAAATTTTGGTTAAGTTTTGCGTTTAGGTCCACTTTTTTCAGAAAGTATCAATGCTATTGCATTCAAACTTGGTACACTTACTTACTATCATAAGGGGACTGGGCAGGCAAAGTTAGATAACTCTGGCATGCATTTTGACAGAATTATGTGCCCTTTTATACTTAGGAAATTGAAAATTTTGGTTAAGTTTTGTGTTTGGGTCCATTTTATTCCTTAAGTATCAAAGCTATTGCTTTCATACTTGCAACACTTACTAACTATCATAAGGGGACTGTGCAGGCAAAGTAATGTAACTCTGACTGGCATTTTGACACAATTATGTGCCCTTTTTATACTTAGAAAATTGAAAATTTGGTTATGTTTTGTATTTTGGTCCACTTTATTCCTACAGTATCAAAGCTATTGCTTTCATACTTGCAACACTTATTAACTATCGTAAGGGGACTGTGCAGGCAAACTTATGTAACTCTGACTGGCATTTGGACGGAATTATGGGCCCTTTATACTTAAAAATTGAAAGTTTGGTTAAGTTTTGTGTTTTGGTCCACTTTACCTCTAAAGTATCATAGATATTGCTTTCATACTTGGAACACTTGCAAACTATCATAAGGGTACAGTAAAAGGACAAGTTGCATAACTCTGGATGTCATTTTTACGGAATTATGGCCCTTTTTTGACTTAGTAACTTTGAATATATGGTTAAATTTTGTGTTTCGATCCACTTTACTTCTTAAGTATCAAGGCTATTGCTTTCAAACTTCAAATACTTTCATGCTATCATGAAGTTACTGTACCTGGCAAGTTGAATTTTACCTTGACCTTTGAATGACCTGGGCCCGTATTCACCAACCACCTAAGGGAAAAAAATTACCTAAGGTTGTCATTTTGCCTTAGGTTTTTGCTGTTTTTCCCTTAAATTTAAGGAAATGCCTTAAGTCATATTCACAAACTTCCTAACCTTAGAAATACGCCTAAGGTTGACCGTTTTTTCCCTCAAAGTTAAGGGACGTGTACACCTCCCTTAAGTCCAAAGAAATCACCTTAAAAAATGGCGCCGTAGCAGACGAATTTCCGTTGTTTTCGCCTTTTTTTGAGCAAACTCCATCCCAAAGGTATGTATTCTTTGAAATGTATCACCGTTCTAAACACAGACCGATATGTATTCCAATTACTTTCAGAGTCCGGCTTTTAAACAGTATAACGGAAGTAACATTGTTGTTAACTTACGCGAATTTTGTGATTACCATAATAATTGCATTTTTGTATCATTTAACGTCATTTTCAGTGCATGCATCATATGTTTGAAGAAATGGAAGGGATATGAGTTTAAAGTGGCAATATGAACTTGAACCTGGGATGTGTTTACATATCTGTCATTGTGGTTATACTGTATCGCATGTCAGATTGTGTTTACCTTTCCCTTTTGCAATGTACGAATGTGTGTTACTGTATCATCTCGGAATTATTAAGTAAGTACACACTTTTTTCTATTAATTTGCTTAAATGATTGACTTTCTTTTTCAGAATGGCAAGACGTTTCATTAATAGAGTTGATTTACTCGACAGTCTTCAAAATTCTGAGTTGATTGAACGCTATCGTTTGGATAGGCAAGGGATTTTATTTTTAAATGACAAACTGACTCCTTTTATTGGACCAACAAGCTTCAGGAACAATTGTTTAAATAGTATTGAAAAGATTTTGATTGCTTTAAGATATTTTGCTACATCTAGCATTCAACTTAATGATGGAGATATCCATGAGGTTTCGCAGCCTACAGTTTCAAGGGTCATATCCCAAGTTACTCAAGCTTTGACTGAGCCTGAAATTGTACGACAATTCATCAGTGTTCCAACTGCTCCCGGAGAAATCCGACAAATAAAGGAAGACTTTTTCAATATTGCAAGGTTTCCAAATGTAATTGGCGTCATCGATGGGACGCATGTCCAGATTCATGCCCCAGTTGTTGATGAACCGGCGTATGTGAATCGGATGGGTTACCATTCCATAAACACACAGGTAATCCTTTTTTTTATATTATATTTTTAATTATTGTAAAAATTGCTATATAATATATTATATTCTTCGGGTTTGTTAATTGGTGTTCAATGTTTATTATTATTATGTATGAAGATTTAATCATTTATATAAATCAAGAAAAAACATTTTCAATGTATGCATTTAATTTCATGATTTATACTGATACCATTTGTTATTTGCATGATAAATATGGATATTTGATTTAAAATTCCTAAAACAATCAAATAATAAATTTGGGGCCAATTTAACAGTCTTCTTTCTTATATTTTTTATTATACTGAAATGCATGGATTGTGACATTTTTATACAACTTCTTATTTCTTGTTCATAAGTTTTCCAATATGGTATAGTGTTTTCACTATACTACAAATAAAACAGTGGAAACAAGATGCTTTTGTGAAACACTATGTCCCCCATATCTTTGACCTTGAGGGATGACCTTGACCTTTCACCACTCAAAATGTGCAGCTCCATGAGATACACATGCATGCCAAATATCAAGTTGCTATCTTCAATATTGCAAAAGTTATGGCCAATGTTAAAGTTTGACGCAAACAAACAAACAGACACGGCAAAAACAATATGTCCCCCAGTATAGACTATTAATACTATGAATGTATCTCTATATCATGTTTTTTTTTACAGATCATGTTTGATGCCAATGGTCTGATTAGAGACATTGTACCGCTGTGGCCTGGGGCTGTCCATGATGCCAGAATCTTAAGGCAAAGTGGCCTATTTCAAATCATGGAGCAGAATGTTGTCGATGACCAACATCAATATCTACTTGGGGATTCGGGATATCCGTGCAAGAGATGGCTCCTCACTCCATTTATGAATCCAGCTGATGAGCACCAGCTGATTTACAACCGGTTAGATAAATTGCATTTGTAAATTCTACAACATTGGTACAGATATTCCCTAATAAACACCATAACCAATATAAAAGCACCCCTCATGCTAAATATAAATCTTTCACTGAAATGTTTGAATAATTAATGAGCTACACAGTCAAGTCTCTACGATTTGCTTATAAGGTTAATGTGAATAAGTGGGTGTTTATTTGTAAATACTGTATTTTGATATTGTGTTTAACTTCCATTAAATGTGTTTATGCCCCAAAGGTGGGCATATAGTGATTGCAATGTCCGTCTATAAGAAATTCTGTCACACTTTGCGTTTAGGTTTCAAAAAATGTGGAAAAACACTTTGCGTTTAGGTTTATAAAAATGTGGAAAAAGGGGGCATATGTCATTCTATGGTGACAAGCCTTGTTAATGTAATACATTTCATAAAAAAAACTATTAAGTTATACAATAATGATGTGCAATTCTAAGTACTTAATACATATTAATGACTGGTGCTTTTATTGCAGGTGAATTACCCACTTGATCATGAACGTGATATAATGCTTTTGCTACAAAAGAGAAAATTAAAGATCATACTTTAACCATTACTTTTGTATTAAAGGGCACACAAACGTACGAGATCTGTTGTTGAGCGCTCCATAGGGATTTTGAAAAGGAGATGGGCGATTCTGCACAATGAAATTAGATTGCATCCATTAAAGTCATGCAAGTGAGTTCATTATAAGAACCTGTAATCATTTTACTTTGATACACAGTGAACAGTCACTACGACAAATTTAATAGTTTAACAGAATATGTTAGTCACTGAGAGATATAGTTTTGTTCTCTACATGAAGATTAAATTTTATGTTAACACAGCTTCAAAAAAAGTATTTCTGAAATAAATATGCTTGTATGACTCTACAGCTAACTTAAAATTTTAATGTAATTTCATTTTAAGTAACATTAATGATTAATATCTTGCCCCTGTCTTGAAAAAAACGACACTCTAAACAGCACCTGAATTAATGTGACTAACATGAACAAAAAATGCATATGTTTCAAGTATTATTTATGTTATAATTACATGTTATACATATTTTAGGTTTTTATGACATTTTTATGCAACTTGTCTAACTTAATTAATATTTTTATTAACAGGGTGATTTTGGACATAGATGCCTTACCAGATCATCCTGAAAATTACCATGGAAATGAAGATGGCCTTCGTTACAGGAATGTAGTAGCAAATACATTTTTTTAGATCATAGGTGTCGTGATCTGAGAAAACTAGGCATAATGCATGTGCGTAAAGTGTCATCCCAGATTAGCCCAGATATTGCAGTCCACACAGAATAATCAGGGACTACACTTTACGCCTAAATTGGATTTTTGCTAAGAAGAGACTTCATTTAAACGAAAAATGTAAAAGCGAGTGTGTGGACTGCACAGTCTTATCTGTGACGTCACTTGACCCACATGCATTATGCCCAGTTTTCTCAGAACGCAACTCATATTCACATTGAATAAGTCATGTTTTCAGACCTGTTAATTCAAATGACTTGCATTTTTAATTGAAACAACTATTTAAGCTTTTAGAACATTTTAAACTTACTAAAGTTACTGTATACAATTTTTCCAAAAATCACAAGAAATACACAATGAAGATGAATTTCATGTAACTCTTTAATATAACTAAACTATATCTTCATAACAAAATAATAACAAATAACATAATAATCTATTCCTCATCAAATCGCGCCAACTGGGCCTCAAACAATTGTATTTGAAGCTCCAGCTTCCTCTTCTTCAAGGCATTAAGTTCATGTAGACTGCAATGACTGCAACTAAATGGATATTAAAAACATGGTATAATTATTTAATTTTTATTTAATTTTCAAAAACAGTAAATATTTTAATGGCTTTATTTGTATAATGAAAAATTGTAAATAATGATGACACTTAAGGTTCAGTCAAATGATAACACTTTAGGTTCAGTCATCCATATTATGCACATGTTTCTGTTATCTAGATGCTTGTATAGAATAATTTATTATATTTTAAAATACATAACATACATACCATGATGGTGAAGGTTTGTCTGGAGGAGAAATAGTTGCGCTTCTATAGCCATTCTCAGCCATCGATGGTGTATATCTGGAATAAGTGCATCATGTCTAAAGTCAGATGTATTTACCATTACAATTTTTGATATTCAAGATATGTTGGTATTATATTAACATGTAAATAATGCCTTCGTCTGATAGCCAGTGTTTTTTTTGCAAATGATATGCATGTGCATGTATATATATATATATATATATAAAATTTCTGTTTATGAAATTGCATGTAAGTTAATTGCAATAATAATGTTTTCATAATTAATGCCTCACCTTCTTTTCGGATTAAAGGAAACTGATTTTGACATCGCAGCACTAAAATTAAATAATATTAAATATCAATTATAGACCTATTCAAAATGTAATTTCACTTTGAAACATGTACAAAAATCATTGGTGCATTATTTCATTTTGTATGGCCCCGGATCGATAGATCGGGGATACAATGTATATTGTTTTTGTCCTGTCTGTCTGTCATTCTGTCCCAAAACTTTAACCTTGGGTAAAATTTGATAACTTTTGCAAAATTGAACATAGCAGCTTGATATTTATCATGCATGTGTATCTCATGGAGCTGCGCATTTTGAGTGGTGATCCTTGCAAGGACCATATTAATTTGTCAGAATCATTCAGCAATGTTCAAAGTAATATAATTCAACATAAACTTGTTTAATTATTTGAATATTGACTTTTCACCATTCAAAATGAGCAGCTCCATGAGATACACATGCATGGTAAATCATGGGGGCATTGTGTTTCTGACAAACACATATCTTGATTAATTGTGTTATAAGTTCAAGCTATCATCAATTGTGTATTTTAATGATTACCTTGAAGTACACATGGTCTTGCTGGTCATCATCACTGTAAGCATATTGACAATATGTTGTTTTTTTAAATCAACATCATTTGTTTCAATAATTCAAATTTGTTGTAACATTTTAATTGTTTATTTATGCAATTGTTACTTGTATATGAATTGTCAAAATATTGTGTTTAACATGCACGTTCATTAATTACTTTACCTGTTGACATGTTTAGATAAGAGATACTCTTATTTATAAATTGAAGTGTATTGGTTGTCTTAATAGTTCCATTTATTAAGTAATTACATCATTTGTGGTTATGCATATATGTTGAAAGAGTCGCTGTCATGATTTATTTATTTTAAATAAATGAATTTAAAAACAAAACAAATAAATTGTTCAAACACAAGACAACATTACTAATTTTGTTATTGACACTTGTATTTATATTAAGCAAATATCATTTATATACTTTATTTACACAAAATTATTATAGCATTATTTTAAGGCTAACATCAAAGCAATTCAATTATGGTATGCTACATTTACAATATGTCAATACGTCACTGAAAGAACTTATTGTAAGAGTAAATGTTCTAATTTTTGTATGCATTTTAATGTTACTTTAAACAAATTACCGCATATCAGTCAATTGCAAAATAGAGGTGTCTAGGCTGCTGGGTCCAATACCCATTATGTCAACTCCCTCTTTTCCAATTACGTTCATCACAGCCTCAGTGAGGATTGTGCATTTTGAATTAAACGGAGGACTGCCTGTAATATTTTGAGTATTATACAATAATATGCACTCAACAAAACATAATAAAAAGCAAAACATAAACAGTACTAAGTGATACTTTGACAGGTGCACCATCAGGAGAGAACGTTTAATATAGCCTGTGATCCAATAACAAAAATAAACAGCAAAATAAGTTGATTGTTATTATAATTAAAATTTAACAGTTCTAGTAAGCTTTTTTTTTCAATTATGGTCACAAAGAAATGACTATATAATATTATTTATTGCCATTTTACAAAAAATATTGTTTTGACAAACTGCATTAATAAGTTATGTTTATAGAAGTTAATATTCAAATAATTAAACAAGTTTATGTTGAATAATATTACTTTGAACATTGCTGAATGATTCTGACAAATTAACCCGTTTACGCCTAGTGGAGTCTCCCATCCTTCTAAATTGGATCAATTTATTTCCAAAATTAGGGATGTCTAGTATATTTATTTCTATATTTAAAATATTTCTTACATAAATTCATTTAAGCAAACAGCCCAGACCCTGATGAGACGCCACATCATGCGGTGTCTCATCTGGGTCTACGCTGTTTGCCAAGGCCTTTTTTCTAGACGCTAGGCATAAATGGGTTAATATGGTCCTTGCAAATTGTATAGTTTCCATGTTATGCTTGTAATGTTGTTTTATATAAATTATTTAACAAATACATCAACTTCCACAACAATAAATAAAGTTGTTCCTTTTATACTTGGTAAAAGAAAACAGCCCTAGTTAAAGTTTCATACCAGTCAATGTCAGCATACGCTGATGATCCTGGTAGATGCCTCTTTGTGTAGATGTGAGGTTCTCCCATTTTTTCTCGAGGTCACTCCCTTTTCTGTGGGGCCCTGTACTATTGGTGTTAAATGTAGTCTCCACATTTGACCACATTTCCTTTTTTACAGAGCTAGAAATTTCTGAATAAAAGACAACACAGAACTTAAAATATATACTTTGTAGTGGGCTTTCTCTGATTTCAATGTCATGTTAACCCTTTCAGTGCGGGAACCGAATTTTGAAGGCCCGTGCAACCAGTTTGGATCCAGATGAGACGCCACAGAACGTGGCGTCTCATCAGGATCCAAACTGTTTGCTATTCTGATAGTATTCTTTGAAAAAAATCAAAGAAAATGCTAATTTTTGAAATTTAGCAGACGACAAATTTCCCAGCATGCAAAGGGTTAATGTTCACTTTATACTGTGTTTTTTATGTTTAATTTGAGGATATATTTCATTCTTTTTTCCAGTATTATATCCACTTTGATAAGATGCTTATCCTAATCAATAATATCATCAAAAAAATATTTAAATTTAATTTAAGTATTGCTTTTAATATGGGATACATAACAACATATTGTGTCAACACAATGAAAAACAATTGCTGTTGTTGTGAAACACAATGCCACCTACTGCGCCACTTAAAGCCATAAATGTGACCTTAGACATTATGTGATTACATTGACCTTTCACTACTCAAAATGTACAGCTTCTCGAGATATACATGCATGCCAAAATATCAAGTTGCTATTGTCAATATCGCAAAAGTTATGACCAAGGTTAAAGTTGTGGGACAGAATGACAGATAGACAGGCAAACATTTTGAAAAAACAATATACCCCCCGATCATTCAATCCGGGGGTATAAAAATCAAATTAGATACAGGGTAATATACTTTATTTTGTGAAACGCATTGCAAGCAAACATTCTAATTGTTAGTTATTGTGCACTCAATGATATTAAAACAATTGTATCAAATGCAATTAGACATTGATAATATTAATGAACTTTCATAAATTGAATAACAACAATGGCTTAATAGTTAATACATAAACGTCAATACAGCCATTTGTCTTCCCCAATTAGGAAAAGTACCTTACCCATTTAGAGAAATTAGTGCGAAAAATCCTGAAATTGGGAAATTTCGCTTCATGAAATCTTCCAATTGGGAATGATAGGGTTTTTTAATTGCTCAATGGTATCAAAAGCAAAGTAATAATTTTATTTGTTAACTTGCAGATAATGCTCTTTTATGGAACAAAATTGATGGCATTTGCCTTCCTTTTGGGAAATTTTCAGACAGCAATTGTAGTTTTTCTTCATTTGGGAAAGTACCTTTTACGGGTACATTATAAAGCAGGGGAATAATCGCTGCCATAAAATACTTAATTATGTTCATACTTTAAAAGGCAGTCATAAAAAATATCTGCAATTAAAGTGTTTGGATGTTAAGGAATAAACTTATCGAAAGTAATTAATATACCGGTACGATAAAAAATATAATAACACTTACGGCTGGTAAACCTATGTCTGTCCAGTTTATGCCTGGACATACCGAAGTTCATGTACTCTTCACCCATCAAATGAGCGAGGAGGGTGTTTTCTTGTAATGTAAAGTTGGGCGCTCGTTGTTTCGCCATTTTTTTCCAACTATCGTCTGCATTCACTTCCGTGTTTTTTCCAAATTTGTGTACATGTTTGTTGTTGATTAAGAGATTGACGACAACAGCATAAAATCGATACAGATATTTTGTGACAGCTGTTTCGACAGATGCCGGAAGCGTAAACCTCTTACATTATGCACTTTTTATATTATTTATTCATCATCTACACGTACTATTAAGATTTTTCTTATCAACATATTTGTGCGCTAATAACATTCCGCCATTTTGCGAGCACTTTTCAACGTCATGTTCTAAATATAGTAATATTTTTGGCTTGACGATTCCAGTTATAGAATTATTTTTAAACGAAAACGCATTTATTTTTCCTAAGTATTTAAGGACAAATCTTACCTTAGGTTCTACCTAAGGGACTTACTTAGTAAGAAAGTTAAGGAAATTTTTGCCTTAGGTAAATTCTTAGATAATTAAGGAAATTTTAGCCTTAATACTTAGGTGGTTGGTGAATACGGGCCCTTGACTCTCAAGGTCAAATTATTAAATTTTGCTAAAATTGCCATAACTTCTTTATTTATGATTAGATTTGATTGATACTTTGACAAAACTACTCTTACCTCAGGGTTTTTTCCCGCTTTTTGGGAAGATAGCTCATGGCTTTGGAATTGGGAATTTTATCGGCATTTTCATGAAATTGGGAAAATAAATTCATTAGCCTTTTTTCCACACGAAAAGTCCACTAATTAGGGAAATTCTTAATTGAATTAACTCTTTATAATCATTCAAATTAAAAGACAAAAATCATATAATACTTTGTTAGATGTAATTTAATTAAAATTGAGATAAAATACACATGAGACTTCTTTAAAAAAAAAAAAATAATAATATTTTATTTTTTTTTTTTGGAAATTGGGAATTTTTTGCCACATTTTGGGAAAAAAGTATACTTTTTGGGATTGGGAACAGCCGAATTTCGGCTATAAAATCGGGCCAAAAAAAACCCCTGTACCTGACATACCACAATAGACTCCACCCAAACCATCGCCCGTGCCCCCCCCCCCCCCCCCTTCCCAAATCCCCCCCCCCCTATTTTTTTTTTTTTTTTTAAGATCATCTCACAAATGACCACCACACCCTAACACTATACCCCCCCCCCACCCCCTCCCCATTATTTTTTTTTAAACGGTTAAAAAAACCTATTTATTTTGATTATTTTATGTTTGAAATATCGTCCAACCATCGCACCCAAGAATCCCCCCCACACCCCCTCCCCCCACCCGAATCCCCCCCCCTAAATTTTTTTTTTTTTTTTTTTTTTTTTTTTTTTTTAAACACACTATACCACCCACCTCACCCCCAAATATTTTTTTTCGAAACGGTTAAAAAACACAAATATTTATTTTTATTATTTTATGTTTGAAATATCGTCCAACCATCGCACCCAAGAATCCCCACCCCCACCCCCACGCACCAGATTTTTTTTCCCCCTTTTTTCGCATTTTTGGAAGATAATGTAATAAATGTCCACACCCCCACACAATGCACCCCTCTTCACTCCAACCCTCCCTCCTTTGTGATTGAAAATGAGAGTCCCTTCACCTTTAAAAAGAAAATAGATGAGCGGTCTGCACCTGCAAGGCGGTGCTCTTGTTATATCTAATTTCACCCTATTTCAAGAATGAAATCACCCTATTTTTCAAAATCAATGGGTGAAAACCCTATTCCCCAAATAATTATCTGGGGCACTGTATAACCAGTACTTTGTGTGATCTAATGAAAGCCCTAAAGGGCAGACAATACCTGTGATCTGCTTGAAACTATAATCCTTTTTAGCAAAGATATGTGCAAGGAAGACTGTGCAAAGAAGTCCAAGGAGAGGAAAGATTAATGTCATTTGGGGAAAAATGCTACCCTGTTTGATATTAACGTAAAGAGGGCCGTTTCATAAACGATCGTACGACAATTTTAACTTACAAGAGGATTTTGTAAATGTAATAAGTAGACAAACTAGCTCGCCATGCTCATGAAAAATATATGGCGCTTGAGATGCCAATATAATTAATTAAGTACTGAAAATTTATATAATCATATGATGTGTACTTTAGCAATTATGTTTGTTCGAAAAATAAATTGTATGGTAAATGTGTACTATAAAGATGTTTATTGAAACGGTCCCCAGGTTTTCAAATCTGGCAGGTTGGTTTGCAGCCAGGGCTTTTTTTCCTTCTTTGGGAGCAGCCGAAAATCGGCCCTTTCCCCTCGGATTTTTTTCCCTCAGCAGATAAATTTACCCCCAGACTTCAATTTTTTCCCCTAAAAATTTTTTTTATTTTTTTCTTAAAATACATAAGTTAACCTGATCCAGTGTGGAAAATATAACATATTGCATAATTAAATTATCTGTTGCCTTGAAAAACAGCCAAATATGTTAAATTGATTATTTAAGACTGTCCTTATTTTTCCCAAAATCCGGCATTTCCCGTGATTTTTTCCCCCAAAATCGGGTATTTTGCATGATTTTTTCCCCCCTTTAAAAAAGGCCAGGCCCTTTCCCCCAAATCAGATAAAAACCTCTGGCAGCTGCACTGGCCACAATTGACACAGCTCATATATAAAATGCTATTTTTAACCAGGTTTTCCGAAGGAAAAAACTGGTTATTAGATTGGCGAATGCGGGCGGGCTGGCGGGCTGGCTGGCGGGCTGGCGGAACAAGCTTGTCCGGGCCATAACTATGTCGTTCATTGTCAGATTTTAAAATCATTTGGCACATTTGTTCACCATCATTGGACGGTGTGTCGCCCGAAATAATTACGTCGATATCTCCAAGGTCAAGGTCACACATTGAGTTCAAAGGTCAAAAATGGCCATAAATGAGCTTGTCCGAGCCATAACTATGTCGTTCATTGTCAGATTTTAAAATCATTTGGCACATTTGTTCACCATCATTGGACGGTGTGTCGCGCGAAATAATTACGTCGATATCTCCAAGGTCAAGGTCACACTTTGAGTTCAAAGGTCAAAAATGGCCATAAATGAGCTTGTCCTGGCCATAACTATGTCATTCATTGTGAGATTTTAAAATCATTTGGCACATTTGTTCACCATCATGGGACGGTGTGTCGCACGAAAGAATCACGTCAATATCTCCAATGTCAAGGTCGCCACGACTAAAAATAGATTTTTTTAAGAAACAAACTTACAAAGGGGGTTAATTTTGTTTGTTCATTTCAAAAGTTCAGTTTGAGTTTTCTCCCTTTATCAGATTTTTTTTTCACAATGAAAACCTGGTTTTGTGACAATTTTGTCCCTTGTTCTTTAATTTTTTAGCTCATCTATTTTTTGAAAAAAAATTATGAGCTATTGTCATCACCTCGGCGTCGGCGTCCGGTTAAGTTTTGCGTTTAGGTCCACTTTTCTCAGAAAGTATCAATGCTATTGCATTCAAACTTGGTACACTTACTTACTATCATAAGGGGACTGGGCAGGCAAAGTTAGATAACTCTGGCGTGCATTTTGACTGAATTATGTGCCCTTTTTATACTTAGAAAATTGAAAATTTTGGTTAAGTTTTGCGTTTAGGTCCATTTTTTTCAGAAAGTATCAATGCTATTGCATTCAAACTTGGTACACTTACTTACTATCATGAGGGGACTGGGCAGGCAAAGTTAGATAACTCTGGCGTGCATTTTGACAGAATTATGTGCCCTTTTTATACTTAGTAAATTGAAAATTTTGGTTAAGTTTTGTGTTAAGGTCCATTTTATTCCTTAAGTATCAAAGCTATTGCTTTCATACTTGCAACACTTACTAACTACCGTAAGGGGACTGTGCAGCCAAAGTTATGTAACTCTGACTGGCATTCGGACGGAATTATGGGCCCTTTATACTTAGAAAATTGAAAGTTTGGTTAAGTTTTGTGTTTTGGTCCACTTTACCCCTAAAGTATCATAGATATTGCTTTCATACTTGGAACACTCGCAAACTATCATAAGGGTACAGTAAAAGGACAAGTTGCATAACTCTGGATGTCATTTTTACGGAATTATGGCCCTTTTTTGACTTAGTAACTTTGAATATATGGTTAAATTTTGTGTTTCGATCCACTTTACTTCTTAAGTATCAAGGCTATTGCTTTCAAACTTCAAATACTTTCATGCTATCATGAGGTTACTGTACCTGGCAAGTTGAATTTTACCTTGACCTTTGAATGACCTTGACTCTCAAGGTCAAATTATTAAATTTCTCTAAAATTGCCATAACTTCTTTATTTATGATTAGATTTGATTGATACTTTGACATAACTACTCTTACCTGACATACCACAATAGACTCCACCCAAACCATCGCCCGTGCCCCCCCCCCCCCCCCCCCTAATTTTTTTTTTTTTTTTTTTTTTTTTTTTTTAAGATCATCTCACAAATGACCACCACACCCTCACACTATACCCCCCCCCACCCCACCCCACCCCCTCCCCAATTTTTTTTTTAAACGGTTAAAAAACAAAACTATTTATTTTGATTATTTTATGTTTGAAATACCGTCCAACCATCGCACCCAAGAATCCCCCCCCCCCACCCCCCCCCTCCCCCCATCCGAATCCCCCCCCCCTATTTTTTTTTTTTTTTAAAGATCATCTCACAAATTACCACCACACCCTCACACTATACCCCCCACCTCATCCCCCCCCCAATTTTTTTTATGAAGCGGTTAACAAACTCAAATATTTATTTTTATTATTTTATGTTTGAAATACCGTCCAACCATCGCACCCAAGAATCACCCCCCACCCCCCGAATTTTTTTTCCTTTTTTTCGCATTTTTGGAAGAAAATGTAATAAATGTCCACACCCCCACACAATGCACCGCTCTTCACTCCACCCCTCCCTCCTATGTGATTGAAAATGAGAGTCCCTTCACCTTTAAAAAGAAAATAGATGAGCGGTCTGCACCCGCAAGGCGGTGCTCTTGTTTAATTTTTGTATTCTTATTTTAGCAAGGAGAAGTGCAAGAAAGTCAAAACCAACAGAGGATGAGGCGTCTTCCCCGCCATCTCAGAGACGCAGGGTGGAGCCTGGCTCAGGGGGAGACAATGCCGCTCAGCCATCCTCGCCAGCTGCTGCGGGGGGTGGGGAATCCTCATTGTTTTCAAGTCCACCACAGTCCAGAGCTGGAGGTAATAGGTGGCAGCCAAGCGTTGTGTTGATAAATAACGACAAAAAATATGTCTATTCTTTTCTTGAATAAAATTGGACTAATAAAAAAGATCATTTTACAGCGTTCTAGATAAGCTGCGCATCAGCGTAATATACGCATTAGAAATATCAAGATACGCTCAATTTATCATTTCCGTGCGTACATTTAAGCAAGCCAATCTGGACTTACCCAGATTATGTAAATTCTCTGCCTACAACGTAAATAAAAAATATAAACAACTGATTGTCTTTCGCCAAAATATGAGACTGGTTATCATAAAAATTAGAGCTAATTTGTGCACTTGATTGTAGAAATAGTTAGCCAGTCGGTATGTATCATCTAGACGCATGGTAAATTTAGTATTGATTTTTATGCTCCCCAAAAAAAATTGGGGGGGGGGAGCATATAGTTGCCGATTCGTCTGTCCGTCTGTGTGTCTGTCCGTGCACAATTTTTGTCCGGGCTATTTCTCAGCAACTAATGAACGGAATTCAATGAAACTTTATGGGAAGCTTCACTACCAAGAGGAGATGTGCATATTATCAGCGGGTTCTAGTCGGATGATTTTTCACAGAGTTATGGCCCTTTGAAATTTTATATAGAAAAAATTATGGTCCCCCCAACTACTGTGCCCTAAAGACGTTTCCTTTTATCTGAATATATAGTGCAATATTGTGACGGAGCATCACCCGTCTCCGACGGTTTCTTGTTTTAACAGACAGTCAAGCGCTAATGTTTTTATTAAATTACATGAAGCGATCAGCATGGCTTCTTCGAAGCCAAAACAAATTACTTCTCAAAGTAAAATTGATTCTTTTTATACGGCAAAAGTTGTATCGAGTAAAAACATTGTACTGCCAATACTGTATGATTTAATAACATCGTTTTCAAAAAAAAAACGAACACTTAAACGCTAATACAACATCTGTTGAAAGTTGGCAAAAAAGTTTTCCGGGGCTCATGGTTGTGGAAGCTTTTAAACCAAGGGTTAGTTAAAAAACAACAAACACTAAGAAATCTACTTCTATGACGGAATACACATAGTTAATGGTTTATTGTGTTTAACATGATTAAAGTACATGTAGTGTGTCTGTACCCCGGCTATATTCTTGTTTTACTTTTAGCAAATTACCCCTCAAGCAAGGCAAAATTTGACCATTTACCCCCATGCTTTGAAAAGTGGGGGTATTTACACCCATGGGTAAAAAATTATCTATAACGCTGTTTAAGTAGGATAGTGCTGTAGAATTCCATGTTTCTCATGATTATTATATCTCAATTCTATTTCAATTTAATCTTTTCAAACATACTAAATTATGAAAAATGCAAAGAATATAGTGCAAACATGTACAAATGAAATAATGAGAGAGTAAGTAAAAAATTCCCCCAAAAAAGGGAAATGCCGCGAAAATTTCCCCAAAAAGGGCTGTGGACCCCTTCCCCCAAAGTATTGTGAGGGCCCTGAATTCGAGAGCTCCGTGCACTTGGTGGCAGCTAATTATTTTGTTGATAAATTCTTTGCTGATGGAGCCAGTTTGCCTACCCAAAATGACAAAAAGGCTGGAGGTTGAGATGGTAGAAATCAAGGAAAAAAGATGATCAGCTAAGGGAACTCACATAATTCTAAACTTTTTAGTGTGTAATTGACACTTTGAAGGTTGACACTTACATAATTTTTTTTAGACACACAATAAACTCCAATATGTTGTTTCATTTAAACTTGCAATTTGAAAAGCAGTATTTTAATTTTGTGTCCAAAATAACTCAAAAAGATTCGAGTGCCTTCAGCGCTTTGAACTATTTTAAGGATCTGGTCTGTGAAATGTAATGTTTAGGCACCAAAAACGATTGCCCATACAGTGTTTCTTATTTCTATCTATTTTCTCTTCAGCGCCAACCAGTGAGATTGACCTGAGCTCTCCACTTAACTACGGTACACCCAGCTCAAGGGGCCCGCGAACTCCAGGTGTGGGTGAGACGCCCATCAGACATCGCCCGGACATTCACAGTGAGCGTAAGATGAGGACGGTTAACATTGGCGGCACTGACCCAAGTGTAAGTGGTGCTAAAATGGGCTATTTTTGCTATTAAGGTAGTTTACGTGTACATGTAAGACTATCAATAAACGACCTTACAATATAATAATTTTGATGTAAGCAAAGGCAACAAGAATTTTTTTATTGAATCACAGTCAATTATTTAATTGAAAATAAAAAAAAGAAAGTGGGTCTTTGTTATAAAAACAAAACTGAAGTTTTATTTGAATTCTGAGGTTCTTGTCTTCATGTATTAACTCATTCTAGGTTGCTAGTTTAAAGGAGCCTTAATTCTTCCTTACATTGACCATTGATATTTGTGTGTTATTTAATGCTATGTATTGTACATTAAATAGGAGCCTACAAGGATGACAAGCGAGATAACCAGCGATACTAACGCCGGCCCGCAGCTGGTTATATGGGGAACCGATGTGGTAGTGAGCCACTGCAAGGAGAAGTTCAGGAGGTTTATCACGAAGTATGTTGACAAGAATGTGGCAGAAGATGAGACATTTGAAGGGATGGATATCTCTCAACCATACTACCTTCAGAGGCTTGAGGAGGTAATTGCAGTAAATGTTGATTAGAAATATTCAGTGTGTTTTGTGTTCAGATTTAGTCCTGTACAAAGACCCATTCCCAAATGGAAAAAGTATATATTTTTCCCGAATGGGCCCTAAAAATACCCAATTGAAGGTTTCCAAAAAAAAAAATCTATTTTTTAAATAATTCAATATTTAATTTAACTCACATTAAGGCCACGACTTTTATATTTCTTGGTTTACAAAACCGCTGATCCTAATATTGGAAAATGGGAAAACAAATAAAATCGGAAAATCGTCTTTTTATGCCCCCTGGTAGGGTTATAGCAGTTGAACTGTCCGTCAGTCAGTATGTTTGTATGTGAGTATGTCAGTCTGTCCGAAAAAAAAACTTAAATGTTGACCATAACTTTTGCATTATTGAAGATAGAAACTTGATATTTGGCATGCATGTGCATCTCACGGAGCTGCACATTTTGAGTGGTGAAAGGTGAAGGTCAAGGTCATCCTTCAAGGTCAAATGTCTAATATATGGCGTCTGTCCGTCCGAAAACTTTAACATTGGCCATAACTTTTTCAATATTAAAGATAGCAATTTGATATTTGGCATGCATGTGCATCTCATGAAGCTGAACATTTTGAGTGTTGAAAGGTGAAGGTCAAGGTCAAATATATGGCGTCTGTCCGTCCGAAAACTTTAACATTGGCCATAACTTTTTCAATATTGAAGATAGCAACTTGATATTTGGCATGCATGTGCATCTCACAGAGCTGCGCATTTTGAGTGGTGGAAGATCAAGGTCATCCTTCGATATCTAAGGTCAAAAAAAATAAATCAAAGCGGCGTTCTCATGAAGCTGCACATTGTGAGTGGTGGAAGTTCAAGGTCAAGGTTATCCTTCAAGGTCAAAGGTAAAAAAATAATAATCGCAAAGCGGCGTTCTCATGAAGCTGCACATTCTGAGTGGTGGAATTTCAACGTCAAGGTCATCCTTCAAGGTCAAAGGTGAAGAAAAAAATAAAAAATTATTTCAAAGCGGCGCAATAGGGGCATTGTGTTTCTTACGAACACATCTCTTTGTTTATATATATTTTATTCCCAACCGCACTGAAAAACCAGCGAAACGAGAAAAAAAAAAGATCCGGTTTGAGTACAGTTGCGAATTAAATCAAGTAAGTACAATCGACGACTGGTTCAAATATATTGCAGAGATCGGAATATTTTTATGCCCCCTTCGAAGAAGAGGGGGTATATTGCTTTGCACATGTCAGTCGGTCTGTCTGCCCGTCCACCAGGTGGTTTCCGGATGATAACTCAAAATGCTTAGGCCTAGGATCATGAAACTTCATAGGTAGATAGATCGTGACTCGCAGATGACCCCTATTGATTTTGAGGTCACTAGGTCAAAGGTCAAGGTCATGGTGACCCAAAATAGTAAAATGGTTTCTGGATGATAACTCAAGAACGCATATGCCTAGGATCATGAAACTTCATAGGTAGATTGATCATGACTTGCAGATGACCCCTATTGATTTTGAGGTCACTAGGTCAAAGGTCAAGGTCACAGTGACCCGGAAAAAAAAAAGGTTTCTGGATGATAACTCAAGAACGCATATGCCTAGGATCATGAAACTTCATAGGTAGATAGATCATGACTCGCAGATGACCCTAATTGATTTTGAGGTCAGTTGGTCGAAGGTCAAGGTCATTATGACCCGAAATAGTAAAATGGTTTCCGGATGATAACTCAAGAACACATATGCCTAGGATCATGAAACTTCATGGGTAGATTGATCATGACTCGCAGATGACCCCTATTGATTTTTAGGTCAAAGGTCAAGGTCACGGTGACCCGAAACAGTAAAATTGTTTCCGGATGATAACTGAAGAACGCTTTTGCCTAGGACCATGACACTTCATAGGTACATTGATCATGACTTGCAGATGACCCCTATTGATTTTCAGGTCACTATGTCAAAGGTCAAAGTCAAAGTGACAAAAAACATATTCACACAATGGCTGCCGCTACAACGGACAGCCCATATGGGGGGCATGCATGTTTACAAACAGCCCTTGTTCTATGTGACACCTTATGTACCTGTCCTTTTATGGGCATTTTCAAAACTTATTTTGGGAAAAAATTACAGACAATAAGAAAATCAGCGTCAGTAAAATTTCGACCCCATCAAATTTATTTCCAAGTCTGTGACGCAACTATATTGTTTAACATAATAAACAAACCCGATATTTATATTAGATAAAGAAGTACTTGCTTGCAATTTGATAATTAGTATAAATAATCCAATTAAACACTGCCATTTTTTTTTTACGATATATGTGTTTAGGAATTTTGTAAACACGTCCGCCATAGTAAGGAACTGTACAGAAAGTTTGAAAATCAAAACTAATTGGTATATCTCGGAAAATCATTGATAAATTTATTGGTCGTTTCAATGCTTAGGGTCGAGTAATTTCGGCAAATCAGAACTCCACTTGCATAAAACACTTGCTCAATTAACCGTTTAACTCCACCTCCGTTCTCTGCAAAAGATTCGAAGGCGGAGCTATGCACGTGCTATTATTAAATTGGAGGATTGCCATTGAGAAACAAACCCACGATTGGTTCGGCATGTTGATTGCTAGACAAAGGAAGCCAATTTTGTAGGCGAGAAATTTGCCACTTTATTGCTTCAGACAGGAAGCGGCTTTCCTTTGATGACGTCAAACTGTTAATTCACAGACTGCAAATTTTCGGAAGACTAACTGCTTCTTTGTTTACAATTCCAGTAAAAAAACACTTGCCAACATTAAACTTAAAATTAAGCAAAAGCGAAGTTGAAAAATATGATTAAATTAATTCGCGTCACAATGTTTGAATAGGTCTCTGGTTCAAATAAGATGTTTTGTGTTGAAAATCAACGAGTTTTCATGACAACATCAACTTTAACAAACATTACCGCGACGATCGATCTACCTCGATTTTTTTTTCATGGACTATCATATAAGTCGAGTAAGAGCAAACAAATAATTTGTGTAAGAGCAGTTTATCTTATATAAGATTTATGCAACAGGCATCGCATTGCATACTGGTGCGAATCGAATTACAAAAATGAAGCTAAGTTTTTGTTTTAATGGGAGAGAAACGCATGTCATGTAATGGTGTGATTAAAATTGCCTGATGTTACAGAAGATGCTTTTAGGACTCATTTCATTTGAAGATATAGATGGGTTTCTTTGCATAATTTGATTTGTTGTCTCTGTGTTAAGGTTATACAAGATATGTTGTCTTTGTTTTGATGTTATTAGTGTTAACATTTTTTCCAATGTTTTTTGTTTTTGTTTTTTTTCGACCGCCCGATGGACCATTTTACAAAAAAAAATTGTAAACCAATAAATAAAAAAGTGAAGGCCTAAGCTATATAAGTTAAACCTTAGTAAATGTAATATTAGAATCATTTCAAGCCTTTGTTAACAAAAAAACTTCACTAATTATGTCCCCCACTATAGTAGTGGGGGACATATTGTTTTTGCCCTGTCTGTTGGTCTGTTGGTTGGTTGGTTTGCGCCAACTTTAACAACATTTGCAATAACTTTTGCAATATTAAAGATAGGAACTTGATATTTGGCATGCATATGTATCTCATGGAGCTGCACATTTTGAGTGGTGAAAGGTCAAGGTCATCCTTCAAGGTCAAAGGTCAAATATATGGGTCAAAATCGCTCATTTAATGTACACTTTTGCAGTATTTCAATATTCAAGATAGCAACTTGATATTTGGCATGCATGTGTATCTCATGGAGCTGCACAATTTGAGTGGTGAAAGGTCAAGGTCATCCTTCAAGGTCAGATGTCAAATATATGTGGCCAAAATCCCTCATTTTATGAGTACTTTTGCAATATTGAAGAAAGCAACTTGATATTTGGCATGCATGTGTATCTCATGGAGCTGCACGTTTTGAGTGGTGAAAGGTCAAGGTTATCCTTCAAGGTCAGAGGTCAGATATATGTGGCCCAAATCGCAAATTTTATGAATACTTTTGCAATATTGAAGATAGCAACTTGATATTTGGCATGCATGTGTATCTCATGGAGCTGCACATTTTTAGTGGTGAAAGGTCAAGGTCATCCTTCAAGGTCAAATATATGGGTCAAAATTGCTCATGTAATGTCACTTCTGCAATATTGAAGCTAGCAATTTTATAATTGAAATGCATGTGTATCTCATGGAGCTGCACATTTTGAGTGGTGAAGAGTCAAGGTCAAGGCCATCCTACAAGGTCAAACATCATATAGGGGAACATTGTGTTTCACAAACACATCTTGTTTTTCTATATGTTTCAAAATACCCTTAAAACTAAGTTTTCAGACGCTTGAAAATAAAAATTTAGATGCGAAAAAATTAACAAGACACTTAAAATTTATAGCGTTATAGCGTTTTATAACTCGCAGTAGGGTGCATTATGTTTTCCACCATGTAGTATTTGTAACAGTTATCTTTCCGTGGTAATATTAATGTTTATTACCAGTATACTTGGTTATTTATCCAATAACGAAAATGTAATTATCCATTGTCCTCAGGCATGTATTTGTTTGCCCAGTTTTATTTCCTTAATCCAGTCATAAAAAGGGCATGATCAAAGTAACACCAGATAAGCAAAAACAGAGCAGAAATCTTGTCAAATAGCACTGTATAATAAACTGTCAGAAATTTTAGAGTCATTATTTATGGATGGAAATCCGTGTGTCTAGAAATAAGGAGTCTCCCAAAAAATATTTTGCTGAAAAAAAAAGGGTGTCCGTAAATTTAGAATGTCCAAACACTTGGAGCTATTACGGTAATGTGATATATCCCAATCCAAATGAACCTGCCCCTATTTCCAGAGTGGTGACTATACACTGAATATTTATTGCCAATAGAGGAGATATAAAATTACTTTTAAATGACTTTAGTTTAGTTAATCTAAACATCATTGTTAATCATTACTGGTGTTTAATATATTTAATTGAGGAACCATCATATTTCTTTTCAATTTCTTCTAAAATGAACACTCGGGGTTTTGTATTAATTTGAAATATGATTTGAACTTTTGATCTCTGTGACATGTGCATACACTGTGTTCCTGTGATTTCATTTCTGTCTCTATTAACCCTTTTAACTCGGAAAAAAAGTGAAAATGGCCGAATGCAACCAGCATAAAACCGGAACAGCCTGTGAGTGACTCGCAGTCTGTTCAGTCTTTATGCTGTTTGCTGCCCATCAGTCTTTTATTGCTGGAAAAGAATCCTTTAACACTATAACGTTCAACGTGCTTATCTGAGTGGTGAAGGGTACAACTTACTTTCTAGATCAATGTGATTGGTGAGCCGTTCCTGAACATTAACTGCGAGCATCTTCGCGACTTTGATGCAGACCTGTACCGCCAGCTGATCAACTACCCCCAGGAGGTGATCCCTACGTTTGACATGGCGGTGAACGAGATGTTCTTTGACCGGTATCCCGCCGCTGTGTTGGAGCATCAAATACAGGTGCGCCCGTACAACGCAGAGAAGACAAGGAATATGAGGTCCCTCAACCCAGAAGGTACTGTATGTCTTTTGCAGTTCAATAAAGATGTGAGGACTTTATTTATTATATTTTGGACATCGATAATTCTTTGTGCAGGTCTCCAATCAGGGCCCTCAATATATTAAATCTGCCGCTGAAAGATGTGTCTCATGATTATTATATCTCAATTCTATTTCAATTGAATCTTTGAAAACAAACTGAATTATGAAAAATGCAATGAATATAGTGCAAACATGTACAAATGTAATAATGAGAGAGTAAGTAAAAAAAAATCCCCCAAAAAGGGAAACGCAGCGAAAATTCCCCCTCCTAAGGGCTGCGGACTCCTTCCCCCAAAGTAGTGTGAGGGCGCTGCCAAATTTACCATACTTTATTAATGTTCTTTCTTAAAATGGTAGAAAAATTAGCTAGAAGGTACCAGTAGCAGGGCTTTTTCCCTTGATTTGGGGATAGAGCCTGGCCTTCCTTTTTGGGGACAAATTATCGACACATTTATCTTTAGAGGAAGCATCAAATGTTCAAACTTGGTCAATTGCGGAGTTAGCCTTGAATCAGATTTCCAGACTTTATCATATGTTAACTTGTTCCTGATCAGAAGCATAGTGAACAACCATATACAACCAGCTTAAAACCACTGTCTGATCAGGCAGTGCCCCAGATAAGCTGTGTATCTGCGTCTTTCACCCTATTGAAATGCTTAAAAACGCAAAGAAATACAATATCATGGGTATTGAAAACGCACCCAATTTGACTTCGTCAAATTTGATGCATGGGATACAATGGCTTCGATGGAAAATGCTTTGCTCATTTTTCAGCGTTTTTATGCTCCCGTTAGGGTGTCATATAGCAGTTGAACTGTCCGTCAATGTGTCAGTCAGTCTGTCCGTCCGTCCGAAAACTTTAACATTGGCCATTAATTTTGCAATATTGAAGATGGCAACTTGATATTTGGCATGCATGTGTATCTCATGAAGCTGCACATTTTGAGTGTTGAAAGGTCAAGGTCATCCTTCAAGGTCAAAGGTCAAAAAACAAAATCCAAGGGAAGTAACAAGCTTTAAAGGGAGATAATTTCTATTTTATATCGATGGCAGGTACAGATCATTTTCACAAGTAATATTTTTATGCCCCCCTTCGAAGAAGAGGGGGTATATTGCTTTGCTCATGTCGGTCGGTATGTCGGTCCGTCCACCAGGTGGTTTCCGGATGATAACTCAAGAACGCATACGCCTAGGATCATGAAACTTCATAGGTAGATTGATCATGACTCGCAGATGACCCCTATTAATTTTGAGGTCACTAGGTCAAAGGTCAAGGTCACGGTGACCCGAAATAGTAAAATGGTTTCCGGATGATAACTCAAGAACGCATACGCCTAGGATAATGAAACTTCATGGGTAGATTGATCATGACTCGCAGATGACCCCTATTGATTTTGAGGTCACTAGGTCAAAGGTCAAGGTCACGGTGACCCGAAATAGTAAAATGGTTTCCGGATGATAACTCAAGAATGCATACGCCTAGGATCATGAAACTTCATGGGTAGATTGATCAAGACTCGCAGATGACCCCTATTGATTTTTATGTCAAAGGTCAAGGTCACGGTGACCCGAAATAGTAAAATGGTTTTCGGATGATAACTCAAGAACGCATATGCCTAGGATCATGAAACTTCATAGGTAGATTGATCATGACTTGCAGATGACCCCTATTGATTTTGAGGTCACAAGGTCAAAGGTCATGGTCATGGTGACCCGAAATAGTAAAATGATTTTCGGATGATAACTCAAGAACGCTTTTGCCTAGGATCATGACACTTCATAGGTACATTGATCGTGACTCGCAGATGACCCCTATTGATTTTCAGGTCAAAGGTCAAGGTTACAGTGACAAAAAATGTATTCACACAATGGCTGCCACTACAACGGACAGCCCATATGGGGGGCATGCATGTTTTACAAACAGCCCTTGTTTTAAAGGATATAATCTGAAACAAATTTTAAGGTCAATGACATCCTTCATGGTCAAAAGTCAAAGAATGCAATCCAAGGGAAGTAATAAGCTATAAAAGGGAGATAATTTCTAAACCTGCAAACTGATTTATTGCAATTTTATTTCAAAGCAGCGCAATAGGGGGCATTGTGTTTCTGACAAACACATCTCTTGTTTGTAATCATTTTCATAATGCGGCGACGCTTTCATTCAGCAAGGGCCTGGATGACGGAGGAGGAAAACAGTCAATGTTATTCAAACGCTATGTGGACTAGATTTCATATTTAAATAAAGCGTCTGACCAAATTATTTACGACGACATACATGCGTTTTCTATCGGACTTAATCTGTTGTTCATTGCGCATGTATTGGGAAAGAATATGTACTTTCAGTTTCTATTACGATGTGTAATAAAAATGTCTAAGAGAGGTTGAAAGATGTCTGCAATTGTTGCTAGAGCTGCAACGATTCACCAACAGCTCTATTTGATTTCGATTTCAGACACTCTGATAACGATTTTTTCGATTCGATTCATCTTCAAACCTAGTTTTATCATATATTCACTCTTCTGCCTCAAAATAAATATTTCTGTTCAAAAGTGTCGCATACCTAGATATCTTGGGCATTTGTCAAATTGTGTGTTTGTTTCATATAGTTTGGTTGGTTCAACAGTGTTTTAAAAACTGTTGAAAGTGTGTTGAATTAACATTTGTAAGAAATAATTTGCAAGAAACTGCCAATTGTCTTTTTAACTATGTCAATATTTCTATAAAACACATAAAAAAGAATAGCAAATCAGGACTCAATTTTAATATAAAAAACTTCTTACTAGAAGATTGTATTGAATACACACTAATATAAAATTAAATAAATAATCATAAGAACATCTGGAATTAGTGGAGTGAAAGTACTATCACTATTATACTTATATCCAAAACCGCTACAAGCATGTCTACCATTGTGCCGTGACAGCATCACCTGTTACCTGTAGGACAAAGCACATTCCCTTATAAACTTTACAAATTCCCAACAGAAACAGAACTACTCTTCTGGCTGGCAACTTGAGTATTTGCACTTGTGCTACCTCTTAGTCTTGCTAAATCAACGTTATGTTTGCATCCGTGAAGCACAGTTTACACTTTGCTTTATCGGGAGGGCTACCATCCTGAAACCCAAAATACTGCCACACTTTTTATTTTGGCTTCTTAGGCGCATCTGATAATTTCAATTTGTCGGCCACAACTTGTTCAGCGATTTTGATGCTTTTTCCGAAAGTAGACCGTAACGCGCTTATTGATTGGATGACTAAAGTAATAAGCAGCCAATCGCGCGCGTCGTAATTACTGGTAAAGATAAAACCTACACCTTCCAGTATCAAATAGTCAGAATACAGCGAGCTTTACGTATCTATGTATATATATATATATGTCTATATGTTAAAGAATCATATCGAATTTGGTAGGTTTGGTATCGTTATTGAATTGACGCATGTGAACCGATTTTCGATGCATCGGATCGAATCGTTGCAACTCTAATTGTTGCGCCAAAATATCGGTCAATCGCAAACTTTTTTGAACCAAGAAAGCAAGAGCCAATAAGTGCAGAATCATTTGTGTTATCGATTTTTTTTATAGTTTATATGGACAGTTTCAAGGATTAAATATTTTATGAAACTGCAGTTTATTAAAGTTTAATTATATTAGTTTACAGTTTTATTGAATCAATACAATTGTGCAGCTTCAACTGAAGTAAAGCAGCGATGATTTTAAGGTATGCATTGTTATAACTCATTTCATCCTATTTCAAGAATGAAATCGCCTTATTTTTCAAAATCATGGGTAAAAACCCTATTTCTCAAGTAATTATCTGGGGCATTGGATCAGGTTTTATGCTGTTTTCTGCTCATCAGCATCTGAATTGTTGGAAATGAAGCCTTTTAAACTTGTTCCTGGTACAAATGAAACAAACATTAATATAATTATGAATTACAGTATTCCATTTTTCTATAAGTGTATGTTTAACTGCATTTTCAAATGTATATTATAAAACGCTGTGAAATTAAATGGCTGAAGTGAATAATAAACTCATTAAACCCATAATTGCATTTGTTGGAAAAGTTTGGCTTTTTTGTGGAAGTTTTGGTCCCCAGTTTTTGTTTGGGGAATGGGGAAGCAATTGATAACCAATGGGGAACAGCCTGTAAAAAAATCTATCTTATTGGCAAGTGTTCTATGTACCCACCCATATCTCCGTAGATATTGATCAGCTGATCACAATCAGTGGCATGGTGATCCGGTTATCTCACCTGATACCCGAGATGCGGGAGGCGTTCTTCCAGTGCTACGTGTGCCACAACACAACCACCAAGGAGATCGAGAGGGGCCGCATCGCTGAGCCCACGCTGTGCACCAACTGTAACACCAATCACAGCTACGCCCTTGTTCACAACCGATCGCAGTTCAGTGATAAACAGCACATCAAGCTACAGGAATCGCCAGGTAAGAATTGCTGTCTACAGCTTGTGTGATTTGTATGCCCTCCTTCGAAGAAGAAGGGGTATATTGTTATGCACATTGTATATTGTTTTGCACATGTCCGTTGGTCGGTCCGTCCACCGAATGGTTTCCGGATGATAACTGAAGAACGCTTACGCCTAGGATCAATAAACTTCATAGGTATATTGATCATAAATTGCAGATGACCCCTATTGATTTTCAGGTCAAAGGTCAAGGTCATGGTGACATGAACCAGTAAAATGGTTTCCGGATGATAACTCAAGTAGGCTTATGCCTAGGATCATGAAACTTCATAGGTATATTAATCATGACTTGCAGATGACCCCTATTGATTTTCAGGTCACTGGGTCAAACGTCACGGTGACTCTACACAGAAAAATGGTTTCAGGTTGATAACTCAAGAACGCTTACACTTAGGATCATGAAACTTCATTGTTACATTGATCATGATTCGCAGATGACCCCTAATGATTTTCAGGTCACTAGGTCAAAGGTCATGGTCACTGTGACTCGAACCAGTATAATGGTGTCCGGATGATAACTCAAGAACCCTTACGCCTAGGATCATGACACTTAATAGGTACATTGATCATGACTCGCAGATGACCAATATTTTTTCTAAGGTCACTAGGTCTAAGGTCAAGGTCATGGTGACTCGAACTAGCAAAATGGTTTCCGGATGATAACTTGAGAACACCTGAGCCTAGGATCATGAAACTTCATAGGTACATTGATCATGACTGGCAGATAACCCCCATTGATTTTCAGGTCACTAGGCCAAAGGTCACGGTCACAGTGACTCGAACCAGTAAAATGGTTTCCGGATGATAACTCAAGAATGCTTACACCTAGGATCACGAAACTTCATAGGTACATTGATCATGACTCACAGATGACCCCTATTGATTATCAGGTCACTAGGTCAAAGGTCAAGTTCACAGTGACAAAAAACGTATTCACACAATGGCTGCCACTACAACTGACTGCCCATATAGGGGGCATGCATGTTTTACAAACAGCCCTTGTTATTTTATATTTTGATAAAATATTATGCAGACATAGTAACAATTAGGAACTCCTTCAGTTTTAAGTTAGTTAATAACAAATATAGCTAGTGCACAAATTAGCTGACTGCTTTATGCTTTGTATTACATAAACTATTGAACAATTCACTATTGTATAAGCATTGTGATCTGAATTTACCCTGTTTTGATTACGTCTTTCATAAAACATTTTGAAACAAAATAATGCCGTTTTCACTACTCCTTCCTGGATGTTAATAAGCAGGCCATCACTTGTCAATAGTGCCTAACGTTTATGTTAGGCAATAATCTTAGTATCTTCCCCTGCTGCAGCTTCCGAATATTGTGTATCGATGTCTTTTGCTGTTAAAAACACAGATTTACTTTTCAGCTTAACTATTTTCATATTCCAAGCATCCTTTATATGTTGCATTAACTCACTGAAAGGTCACCATTGCAAAATGGATATTGTTTCTGCTTAGTTATCAAGAGGTCACGGGTTCAATCCCTACTGTGGGAATTTTCTTTAGATCTTCCTTAAAGACAACAAGTACTGGTTCTACTCAGCAAGAAAACAAACTCAACAAGCCTTAAGCTTTTGATGCAATTGTGTCTTGTTCTGAGAAAACTGGGCTTAATTCATGAGCGTAAAGTGTCGTCCTAGATTAGCCTGTGCAGTCTTCACAGGCTAATCAGGGACGATACTTTCCAACTAAACTTGATTTTCGGTAAGGAGGGACTTCCTTGAAACTAAAAATACCATAAAAGCGGAAAATGTCGTCCCTGATTAGCCTGTGCGAACTGCACAGGCTAATCTGGGATGACACTTAACGCACATGAATTAAGCCCAGTTTTCTCAGAACAAGACACAATTGATCTCTTTTAAAAAAGCTTTAAACTAACTCTTGGGCTTGTAGATGACATGCCGCCCGGTCAGACCCCACACACCGTGGTGCTGTACGCCCACAGCGACCTGGTAGACAAGGTGCAGGCCGGAGACCGGGTCACCATCACAGGGATCTACCGCGCCATGCCCCTCAGGGTGAACCCTCGCATGCGAAATGTCAAGTCTGTCTACAAGACACACATTGATGTGGTACACTTCAGAAAGATGGATGTCCGCCGACTGCACGAGGCCGAGGATGATGAAACGTAATTGCAACATATTGCCTGTTTTATAGCTCACCTGGGCCCATATATTCACCAGCCCATTTTAAGACTTAAGAATAAAGAATAGTCTTGGACTAAAAAAAACATCTTTCAGTTTGCATAGATATAAGCTTAAAATGGTGCACATTTCCTTAACATATTGTTCATTGATAAAAATATATAATTATGGGTGTTTACCACCATGCTTGACTTGATTTTCAAGTTGTTAGGTACATAACAGTTGTAATAATTTTTTATGATTCTTTCCTAAAACTTTAACCTTGCATTAAAGTTTTGCAATAACTTTTGCAATATTGAATATAGCAACTTGATATTGTACATGCATGTGTTTCTCAGAAAGCTGCACATTTTGAGTGGTGAAAGGTCAAGGTCATCCTTCAAGGTCAAAAGTAAAAAATGCAATCCAAGGGAAGTAATAAGCTTTAAAAGGGAGATAATTTATAAACCTGCCAAATGATACATTGAAATTTTATTTCAAAGCAGCGCAATAGGGGGCATTGTGTTTCTGACAAACACATCTCTTGTTTTTATTTAGACTTTAGTGGTGTTTTGTGTGTAGCTCACCTGAGCACTTTGTGCTAAGAACCTTGTAAATTATCCAGATTTTGCTATGATCAATATGGAATCCAGGGCTCGAATTTAACTTTTATTTCTACTTGCAAAACATTGCGAGCAGCTTTAATACCAACTTGCAAAATCAAGAACATTCTCGCAAATTTTGCTGGAAACAATTTAATTTCGTTTTTTTATTCAACAGTTAACTTTGCTTTATCTTTCGTATTATTATTTCCATCTGTGGGCAAAAAGAAACTAGTTATTTTTCGCTTCGACGCCATGTCTGTTCAAGTTCAATGAGCACGTGTGAATTAGTCGACTGTTTAACGTTCTTTGTACCAATACCATCCTCGTATCTGTACTATAAGTATACTAGTCTATATACAAGGTGCGCGCTTCCGCAAACGGGTATTAGGACGTTCTATGACCTATGGTTTAGCGTTCAGGACGTCTAACGCATTTAGCAATATTACTGCTTTTTTTCACTATTTCTTTACTCGCAAAACATTACTAGTGGCTTAAAACTTAACTCGCAATCGGTATGTTTCACTCGCATTTTGCGAGTGTGCGAGTGTTAATTTCGAGCCCTGGAATCTTAAATCATTTAAAACCTGAAATGCTGTTTTGTGTAGCTCACTTGACCTCTTTTTGCTAGGACCCTGTTTAACGTCCACATTCACCTGAATCTTAACTATTTTATTCAAGTAGTCAATACGGGTTCTGATATTACTACACCTAAAATGCTGTTTCATGTGTTTTTCAGGAAGACCTCAAGACTGCCTAAGGAACGTGTGGAACAGATTATTAAACTGTCTAAAGAGCCAGATATTTATGAGAGACTTGCCAGAGCTATAGGTAATTGCATGAAGCCTGCAGGCCAGGCCAGCCATTCTTACTGATACATGAACACAATATGGACAATATTTTATTGCTCTTAGGGTATACACATGGAATAAATTCCACAGGAAAGTTATTATCCCTTGCCTGAGGGGGAGGGATATTGTTTTGGCGTTGTCCGGCCGGCTGGCACTTTTGTGTCCGGAGCCATATCTTGGAAGTGGTTTGGCCGATTTCATTGAAACTTGGTATGAGTATATATATATATGGATAAGACGATGATGCATGCCAAATGGCATTGTACACCATCAGTTAATATCTGAGTTATTACCCTTTGTATCTTGAAAAAATGCTTACATCTGTGACAAAGCTCTAGTTTGGCGGGGGATATCAATTCAATGAATTTGCTTGTTAAATAAATATTTTCAGAAGCACTAATGGGAAACTGTTTTAACAACAAGGTAACAAAATATCAATGTACACTGATTAAACTGTTCAACTTTCTGGGAGCTTCATTATGACTCGTTGAGGAACTATAAGATTTTTTAGCTCTCCTGTCACGAAGTGACATGGTGAGCTTATGTGACTGTGTGATGTCCGGCGTCCGTATGTGCGTGCATGTGTGTGTGCGTCCGTCAACAATTTGTTTGTGTAGACAGTAGAGGTCACAGTTTTCATCCAATCTTAATGAAATTTGGTCAGAATGTTTATCTTGATGAAATCTGGGTTGGGATTGTATTTGGGTCATCTGGGGTCAAAAACAAGGTCACAATAGGTCAACTAATAGAAAAACCTTGTGTAGACAATAGAGGTCGCAGTTTTCATCCAATCTTTATGAAATTTGGTCAGAATGTTTATCTTGATGAAATCTGGGTTGGGATTGTATTTGGGTCATCTGGGGTCAAAAACTAGGTCACGAGGTCAAATAATTAAAAAATCATCTATTTGTTTGTGTAGACAGTAGAGGTCACAGTTTTTATCCAATGTTTATGAAATTTGGTCAGAATGTTTATCTTGATGAAATCTGGGCTGGAATTGTATTTGGGTCATCTGGGGTCAAAAACTAGGTCACTAGGTCAAAAACTAGGTCAAATAATAGAAAAACCTTGTTTAGACAATAGAGGTCACGGTTTTCATCCATTCTTTATGAAATGTGGTCAGAATGTTTATCTTGATGAAATCTGACTTGTGAATGTATTTGGGTCATCTGGGGTCAAAAACTAGGTCACTATGTCAAAAACTAGGTCAAATAATAGAAAAACCTTGTGTAGACAATAGAGGTCGCAGTTTTCATCCAATCCTTATGAAATTTGGTCAGAATGTTTATCTTGATGAAATCTGGGTTGGAACTGTATTTGGGTCATCTGAGGTCAAAAACTAGGTCACTAGGTCAAATAATAGAAAAATCGTCAACAATTTGTTTGTGTAGACAGTAGAGGTCACAGTTTTCATCCAATCTTTATGATAAATGGTTAGAATGTTTATCTTGATGAAATCTGGGTTGTGATTGTATTTAGGTCATCTGGGGTCAAAAACTAGGTCACTAGGCCAAAAAATAGGTTACTCGGTGAAATAATAGAAAAACCTTGTATAGACAATATAGGTCGCAGTTTTCATCCAATCTTTATGAAATTTGGTCAGAATGTTTATCTTGATGAAATCTGGGTTGGGATTATTTGGGTCATCTTGGGTCAAAAACTAGGCCACTAGGTCAAGTAATAGAAAAACCTTGTGTAGACAATAGAGGTCACAGTTTTCATCCAATCTTCATGAAATTTGGTCAGAATGTTTGTTTTGATGAAATCTGGGTTGGGATTGTATTTTGGTCATCTGGGGTCAAAAACTAGGTCACTTGGTCAAATAATAGAAAAACCTTGTGTAGACAATAGAGGTCACAGTTTTCATCCAATCTTCATGAAATTTGGTCAGAATGTTAGTTTTGATGAAATCTGGGTTGGGATTGTATTTTGGTCATCTGGGGTCAAAAACTAGGTCACTAGGTCAAATAATAGAAAAACCTTGTGTAGACAATAGAGGTCACAGTTTTCATTCAATCTTTATAAAATTTGATCAGAATGTTTATCTTGATGAAATCTGTGTTGGGATTGTATTTGGGTCACCTGGGGTCAAAAACTAGGTCAATAGGTCAAATATTAGAAAAATCTTGTGTAGACAATAGAGGTCACAGTTTTCATCCAATCTTTATGAGATTTGGTCAGAATGTTTATCTTGATGAAAACTGGGTTGGGATTGTTTTGGTTAGACAGGTGAGCGATATAGAGCCATCATAGCCCTCTTGTTTTAAGATAATGGTCTTGGTAGTCAAAGCATTCTTCTTCCAAGTTAATGCCATCATTTTTCATGTGTGGTGTCTTCATATAATTTTAAGGCCGCCATTTGCGTGTTCATGATAGGATAGTTGCTGGACTAGTTAGCAATTTCTTAATCCTTTTCCACTAAAAGGCAAAGTTAAAATGGCTAAGTGCAAACAGAATAAAAACCAGAACAGCCTGCATGAAACATGTAGCCAGTTCAGGATTTTTGCTGTTTGCTGCTCATCAGTATCTAAAGGTTGGAAATGAAGACTTTAAAATAAAACTTCAATCTAGTAAGAAAGGCATTTAATAAAAATTAAATTTCTAAGGTACTACAAAGGTGTCCAATACATATCTAAGTGGTAAAGGGTTGAGTGAATGGTGGAGAATGAAAACATACCTGGTTAAGAGATACAACTCCAAAAAGAATTGGAGAACATTATTAGCAAGAGGTTCCATTTGTATCGTAAATTGATCATTGAATCTGCGAGTCAGTCAGACAAATATTCAACTGGAAAGTGCTGGACAGGATGAAAAAAAGTATCGTCAGTTTTCTTCAAGTCTGGTGAACTTGATGAATTATTATTTTGATGCAAAATATAATGATGTAAATTATTCATGGTATTTATCAGTATGTAATACTAATTTTAGAATCACATATTAGATTATTGTTTTCATTTTTGGGATTTAATTAGCCGGATTTTTTTCGAAAAAATCTCGGCTTATAGATTGATGTTGTCGGGCGGGGCGGGGGGGCGGGCGGGCGGGCGGGGTGGCGGCGTGCTCGAAAATGTTAAAGTTCTTATTTCATGGTATAACTTTGGTATGCTTGGACCTAGAGTCTTCAAACTTGACATGAAGGTTGGCCAGGATTAACAGATGACCACTGGTCATTTCAAGGTCATTCATTTGAAGGTCAAGGTCACTGTGACCTTCAATATAAAAAATGTTAAAGTTGTTATAACTTTGGTATGCTTGGACCTAGAGTCTTGAAACTTGACATGAAGGTTGGCCATAACTAGTTAGTAACCACTGGTCATTTCAAGGTCATTCATTTGAAGGTCAAGGTCACTGTGACCTTGAATGTAAAAATGTTAAAGTTCTTATTTCATGGTATAACTTTGGTATGCTTGGACCTAGAGTCTTCAAACTTGACATGAAGGTTGGCCAGGATTAACAGATGACCACTGGTCATTTCAAGGTCATTCATTTGAAGGTGAAGGTCACTGTGACCTTCAATATAAAAATGTTAAAGTTGTTATAACTTTGGTATGCTTGGACCTAGAGTCTTGAAACTTGACATGAAGGTTGGCCAGAACTAGTAAGTAACCACTGGACATTTCAAGGTCATTCATTTGAAGGTCAAGGTCACTGTGACCTTGAATGTAAAAATGTTAAAGTTGTTATAACTTTGGTATGCTTGGACCTAGAGTCTTGAAACTTGACATGAAGGTTGGCCAGAACTAGTAAGTAACCACTGGACATTTCAAGGTCATTCATTTGAAGGTCAAGGTCACTGTGACCTTGAATGTAAAAATGTTAAAGTTCTTATTTCATGTTATAACTTTGGTATGCTTGTACCTAGAGTCTTCAAACTTGAAATAAAGATTGGCCAGTACTAGAAGATGACCACTGGTCATTTCAATGTCATTCATTTGAAGGTCAAGGTCACTGTGACCTTAAATGTTAAAATGTTAAAATTGTTATAACTTTGGTATGCTTGGACATAGAGTCTTCAAACTTGACATGAAGGTTTGCAAGCACACTTAGATGACCACTGGTCATTTCAAGGTCATTCATTCTAAGGTCAAGGTCACTGTGACCTTGAATGTAAAAATGTTAAAGTTCTTATAACTTTGGTAGGTAAAAATGTTAAAGTTCTTATTCCATGTTATAACTTTGGTATGCTTGTACCTAGAGTCTTCAAACTTGACATAAAGGTTGGCCAGTACTAGAAGATCACCACTGCTCATTTCAATGCCATTCATTTGAAGGTCAAGGTCACTGTGACCTTCAATGTTAAAATGTTAAAATTGTTATATGCATTCAAAACATAACACAAGGTTTGCTCATGCCTTGAAAAGTACTTACATATCATTTTGACCTTTGAACAATATTTCAGTAATTTAAGTATTGCATTGACAAAAACACGAAAGGTACTTTCCTGTCATTTAAATCAAAAATCCGGCTTCAATGCGGTCATCTCCGACCGCGGAACTCTTGTTCTAATATTCATTACGTTTAAGGTCACAGTTGTTTAAATTGCACCCACAAAGCATTGAACAAAAGGCTCCAATGACTTGAACCTTCATTACATAATGTTGTTTAAATGGTACAATTGATCATCATTGTGAACCATGTACTGGTTGCTTCTAGCCCCAAGCATCTATGAAAACGATGACATCAAGAAGGGGATTCTGATGCAGCTGTTTGGAGGAACAAGAAAGGATTTCACCAGCACAGGGAGGGGAAAGTTCAGGTAAGGGATTTGCAGGTTTTCATTTTTGATAAGGACTACTTATTTCATGGTCCCACATCAATCAAGATTCCTTTGAAGAAGAATTTGGGGTGTAGTGCTTTGCACCTGCAAGTCAGAAGGTCTGTCTGTAGACCTTTGTGTTGCGTATGATCGTATAGTGTTAATAAATGACGAAATCGTGCGTTAAGTTCGACCTTTTAATAAAAAAGGTATCCAGTATTTTCTTCTCAAAAGTGTTATAGTTGAGCTGGATCCGGCATGGTGTAACTTCTCATGAGCGTTATGAATTCCCGACAATTGGGTTTCCACTTATTATCTAGACAACCTTGTATCACAATGGGTTTGCTGTTTTCTTAGGAAGAAAGGTAAAGGTCTTTTGGGGTTTCAGCTTTTTATGCCCCCGAAGGAGGGCATATAGTGATCCGACTGTCCGTCACACTTTGCTTTAAGGTTTCTAAAAATGCTCATAACTTCTCTGTCGCTTCAGATAGCAATTTCATATTTGGCTTGCATGTGTATATGGACAAGGCCTTTCCATAAGCACACAAATTTTTATCCCTGTGACCTTGACCTTGAACTTAGGGTCCGCGTTTAGGTTTCGAAATCTGCATTTAGGTTTCGAAAAAAGCTCATAACTTCTATGTCCCTTGAGCTATAACCTTCATATTTGGTATGCATTTGTATATGGACAAGACCTTTCCATACGCACAAAAATTTTGATCCCTGTGACCTTGACCTTGAACTTAGGGTCCGTGTTTAGGTTTCAAAATCTGTGTTGAGGTTTCGAAAAATGCTCATAACTTCTATGTCCCTTGAGATATAACCTTCATATTTGGTATACATGTGTAAATGGACATGGCCTTTCCATACGCACAAACACTTTGACCCCTGTGACCTTGACCTTGAGCTTAGGGTCGGCGTTTAGATTTGGAAATCTGCGTTTAGGTTTCGAAAAATGCTCATAACTTCTATCAAAGCCTTTATAGGGGGCATATGTCATCCTATGGTGACAGCTCTTGTTTTGTTGTTCAAATTAGGAGCATTTATAGGGACCCATCCCCAATGTTTATTTTTCCCTGATGGGTTATGTAAGTAAAAAAAACATCAACACTAGTTGTCTTATTTTTGTCAAAACAGGATTTCCTCCAATCCAAAGCGACTTGGTCTCAATCCCAAAATGGTGGAAAAAAACAACACTTGTTTTGTGATTCAGGTCCGAGATGAACATCCTGTTATGTGGAGACCCGGGTACCAGCAAGTCTCAGCTGCTGCAATATGTGCATCATCTGGTTCCCCGTGGCCAGTACACGTCTGGCAAGGGGTCCAGTGCCACTGGTCTAACCGCATACATCACCAAGGACCCGGACACCCGGCAGCTTGTGTTGCAGACAGGTGCCCTCGTGCTCAGTGATAATGGCGTCTGCTGCATCGACGAGTTTGACAAGATGAACGATAGCACAAGATCTGTGCTCCATGAAGTTATGGTATGGTTGCTGGGCTGAAGATTTCAAATCAAGACTTGTGTTCACATAATAATGTTGTAGTTATATGCTAGATGGATGGGGTTGTTGTTGTTTTCTTTCCTTTTGGCATGAATAACATTTTATGAATTAGACTGTTGTCATATCCTCTGCAATTATCTTTATGGTGGCAATGTGTTAAAATAAAACAACAAATGTGGTTTCTTAAATTGTAAATAACAATTATTTTATAAACTCGGAAGTTTGTTCCAGATAACATTCATCCATATGTGACTCATGAAGGTTCTTTTATAGAATCTGAAACCCTTAAACTCGTGTACCATTATGTTCTTTTTTTCAGGAGCAACATACGCTTTCCTTTTTATGTCCCCCACCACTATAGTGGGGGACATAATGTTTTTGCCCTCTCTGTTGGTTGGTTGGTTTGTGTGTTTGTTTGCTTCAACTTTAACATTTTTCCATAACTTTTGCAATATTGAAGATAGCAACTTCATATTTGGCATGCATGTGTATCTCATGGAGCTGCACTTTTTGAGTGTTGAATGGTCAATGTCAAGGTCATCCTTCTAGGTCAAAGGTCCAATATATAGCTTAAAAGCGGTGCAGTAGGGGACGTAGTGTTTCTGACAAACACATATCTTGCTTATCCTCTGCAATTGTTTTAATGCAGTGTAAAAAAAAAAACATGTTGTGGCTTCCTGAATTTTAAAAAAGATTTTACTAATACATGAACCAAACATTGTCACTAACTTTTATCTTGCTCAAGAAGGGCCTCTTGCAGATTATGATACTATGTTAACGCTTTCCCCCCATTAGAAGCGAAGTGAAAATGGCTTTTGCAGCCAGCATAAAACCAGAACAGCCTGCGAGTAACTCGCAGTCTGTTCAGGTTTTATGCTGTTTGCTGCTCATCAGTATCTAAGGATTGGAGATGAAGCCTTTAAATCTTGAATATGGTAAGAAAGGTCTTTAATTATGCCCCCCTTCGAAGAAGAGGGGGTATATTGCTTTGCTCATGTCGGTCTGTCGGTCCGTCCACCAGGTGGTTTCCGGATGATAACTCAAGAACGCTTGGGTCTAGGATCATGAAACTTCATAGGTACATTGATCATGACTCGCAGATGACCCCTATTGATTTTCAGGTCACTAGGTCAAAGGTCAAGGTCACGGTGACCCGAAATAGTAAAATGGTTTCCGGATGATAACTCAAGAACGCTTAGGCCTAGGATCATGAAACTTGATAGGTAGATTGATCATGACTTGCAGATGACCCCTATTGATTTTCAGGTCACTAGGTCAAAGGTCAAGGTCACAGTGACCCAAAATAGTAAAATGATTTCCGGATGATAACTCAAGAACACTTAGGCCTAGGATCATGAAACTTGATAGGTAGATTGGTCATGACTCGCAGATGACCCCTATTGATTTTCAGGTCACTAGGTCAAAGGTCAAGGTCACAGTGACCCAAAATAGTAAAATGGTTTCCGGATGATAACTCAAGAACGTTTATGCCGAGGATCATGAAACTAAGAAGGTAGATTGATAATAGCTGGCAGATGACCCCTATTGATTTTCAGGTCACTAGGTCAAAGGTCAAGGTCACGGTGACCCGAAATAGTAAAATGTTTCCGGATGATAACTCAAGAACGCTTATGCCTAGGATCATGAAACTTCATAGGTACATTGATCATGACTCGCAGATGACCCCTATTGATTTTCAGGTCACAAGGTCAAAGGTCAAGGTCACGGTGACCCGAAATAGTAAAATGGTTTCTGGATGATAACTCAAGAATGCTTATGCCTAGGATCATGAAACTTGATAGGTAGATTGATCATGACTCGCAGTTGACCCCTATTGATTTTCAGGTCACTATATCAAAGGTCACGGTAACCTGAAATAGTAAAATGGTTTCCTGATGATAACTCAAGAACGCTAATGGCTACGATCATAAAACTTCATAGGTACATTGATCATGACTCGCAGATGACCCCTATTGATTTTCAGGTCACTTGGTCAATGGTCAAGGTCACGATGACCGGAAATAGTAACATGGTTTCCTGATGATAACTCAAGAACGCTTATGGCTAGGATCATGAAACTTCATAGGTACATTGATTATGACTGGCAGATGACCCCTACAGATTTTCAGGTCACTAGGTCAAAGGTCAAGGTCACAGTGACAAAAAACATATTCACACAATGGCTGTCACTACAACGGAGAGCCCATATGGGGGGCATGCATGTTTTACAAACAGCCCTTGTTAAATTTAACGTTTAAGGGGACTACAAATGCGTCAAAATATGTATATAAGTGGTAAAGGGTTAACGTGTTCTTCTGACTTGTTTTTCAGGAGCAACAGACCCTGTCCATCGCGAAGGCAGGCATTATCTGTTCCTTGAACGCCCGCACGTCAATCCTGGCTGCTGCCAACCCTGTAGAGTCGCAGTGGAACAAGAACAAGACCATCACAGAGAACATCATGCTGCCGCACACACTGTTGTCCAGGTATGCTTTTATCCCTTGGAGAGAGGCATTCAAGCCACCTTTGGGTTTGAAGTCTTCAGCAGCTATGAGATGATGGGATGATTTTGGAATAAGTGTCATATATTATGTGATACCATTGTTGATGAGTCGAGTACTTGTTCTTAGCTCGGCGTTTTCAGAGAGTTCTACACGAAACACCCATTTTGGGGTCACTTGGTCAAAGGTCAAGGTCACTGTGACCTCTAAAATAAGGGAAAAAAAATTCTGACAAGCTTTCATTTATTCAAAACTGCACCCGTAGCCTGGCTAAGCACCCAGTATGCGGTGCTCTTGTTTTAACTTTGGACCAAGAAGTCCTTATACAAAGACAAAGTCCATACTATTACCAATCAAGTTTTGTTGCTTTCATTGCCAGTTATATGGCATTTAATTAATTAATTTGTTTGTATTGGAAAAACCAGAAACATGGTAGTTAATTTATCATGCAAAAAAGACTTCTCTTGTATCTAGTGTGTAACATATTGTTCCTGCTATGAGTCTCTCGTTTTGACTGCAGATTTGACCTGATTTTCCTGATTCTGGACCCTCAAGACGAGCTGTATGATCGGAAGCTGGCCAGCCATCTGGTCTCGCTCTACTTCCATGCCCAGGAACAAGAAGAGGAGGAATTCTTGGTAAGTGCCTTCTCAATGCATAATTCTGTACTAATTGGTGCCTTCTCAATGAATAATTCTGAACTAATAAGTGCTTTCTCAATGCATAATTATGTACTAATTAGTGCCTTAATGCATAACTGTACTAATTAGTGCCTTCCCAATGCATAATTCTGTACTAATTAGTGCCTTCTTAATGCATAATTATATACTTATTAGTGCCTTCTCAATGCATAGTTTTGTACTAATTAGTGCCTTCTCAATGCATAATTCTGTACTTATTAGTGCCGTCTCAGTGCATTATTCTGAACTAATTAGTGCCTTCTCAATGCATAATCCTGTACATATAAGTGCTTTCTCAATGCATCATTGTGTACTAATTAGTGTCTTTTCAATGCATAATGTTGTACTAATTAGTGCTTTCTTAATGCATAATTGTCACCTACCGGTTTCACCGGAGGGGACTTATGGTTTGCGCTCTGTGAGTCTGTCTGTCTGTCACACTTTTCTGGATCCTGCGATAACTTTAGAAGTTCTTCATATTTTTTCATGAAACTTGAAACATAAATAGATGGCAATATGGACATTATGCACGTCATTTCATTGTGTTCCTATGTGAAAAATTCTGGTTGCTATGGAAACAAATAGTCTAGAAATACTGCTGAAAAAGGTGGTTTTCTGGATCCTGCGATAACTGTAAAAGTTCTTCATATTTTTTCATGAAACTTGAAACATGGATAGATGGCAATATGGACATTATGCATGTCATTTCATTTTGTTCCTACGTCAAAAATGATGGTTGCTATGGCAACAAATATAAAAAAAATCTGACAATGGTGGAATTTCTGACAATGGTGGAGCCGGTAGGGGACATGCATTGCTTGGCAATAGTCTTGTTGTGTACTAATGAGTGCCTTCTCAATGCATTATTCTGTACTAATTAGTGCCTTCTTAGACCAGTGTCTTGTGTTTGCAATCATTTTCATCACATGCAGTACTTGCAATGAATGTCACTGCTATTGAGTTTTAATCCTTTACCACTTCGATATATATTTTTTGACACATTTGTAGAACATTCAAAAGTTATATTAAAAATATAACCTTTCTTACTAGATTCAAATTTTCCAAGTCTTAGAGTTACTCTTGGGATGTTCTGGTTTTATGCTGTTTGCATAAAGCCATTTTCACTTTGTTTCTAAGTGGGAAAGGGTTAAAATAGAGCATGTATACCTCTGTTGAAAGGGTGTTATACCAATGCAAACTATTTCTAGATTACTGTGATACTAAAATTATTCGTCAGGCATTAATTTTGCCTTATTTCGTCAGTAGACTGATTGACGAATTTACGATTCTAACAAATAATTATTCCAATTAGGAAACAAACTTAGATTTAATTACCGTAGGCATGAGACATTAAAATCCAACGTAATCCATGCATACATGCTATGTTGTTTTTTGCAACCAAAATAAATCCGGTTTTGACACAAAGTGATGCACATTTTACAGTGTACCTAAGTTAACTGACACGTGACATGGCTGTAAAAAGCGGATGCAGTTAAGCTGTGTAGAATAAGTTGAATTCGTTTAGGTTGAATAGTAATGATTAGCGCTAATTGTTTACAACTTTATTACCCATTGTGTGTTTGTTTTTATGCCCCCGGATCAAGAGATCGGGGGTATATTGTTTTTAGCCTGTCTGTCTGTCTGTCATTGTGTCAGTCAGTCATTGTATGTGTGTGTGTCCCAAAACATTAACTCTGGTTCAAGTTTTATAACTTTTGCAATATTGAAGATAGCAACTTCATATTTGGCAGGCATGTGTATCTCATGGAGTTGCACATTTTGAGTGGTGATAAGTCAAGGTCAAGGTCATCCTTCAAGGTCAAATATCATTGTATTTTTCGTTCCTAAAACTTTAACCTTCGTTAAAATTTGGTCATAACCTTTTGAATATTGAAGATAGCAACTTTATATTTGGCATGCATGTGTATCTCATGGAGCTGCACATGTTGAGTGGTCAAAGGTCAAATTTATGGCTTCAAAGCGGTGCAATAGGGGGCATTGTGTTTCTGACAAACACATCTCTTGTTTTCAAGGGTGTTGACTAATTGGCAATTGGCTTCAATGTTTAAAACACTTGTTAACGGTCATTCGGTCCTGCTAATCATTATAATGAACTTGTCAATGGAATAAAATAATAAGGGCCCATCACAATCACATGATAACAAATGACTATCTAATTGCCATGTGACAAACAGGACTTCCAAGTTTCCTCCCTTTTCCCCACGATTTGTTGCAACTGCTAATCTGCGATTTTTCGGGGACATGTATAATATTACAAACAAATCGGATATTGACTGAAGCAATATATATTTACAAAATCAGAAATGGGGATTTTAAGTGCTTACGAAATAGTCATTTTTTTATGGCGACATTTCGTGCTGACGAAAATAAATGGTTTCACAGTATAATTGATTAATTAAATACATCAATTCAATAACTGAAAAGGTTTGTGTGCATGAACAATTTTAAATGGTTATTGGATAAATAGTTGTGCATGAAAAATTGTAACACTTGATAGCAGCAAATAATGTAGGAGATATTATTCTCTGCATATTGCATTATACAGTCGTTCAAACACTATATTGTGAACACTGGATGGCTGATCTTGTACAAGATTTTGTAAACGTAATTCTCATGTACATGCCTCGCTGTGGCAAGATATTGTACACATCATTTTCATCATTATACATCAGTCTCTTGTCCATGTCTGGCTGCAGATGATATTTGATATATTAAGTGCATTAAGTAAAAAGGCCAATGTCTATAATGTTCTTATCGTCATTGAATTATACAGTTGTACAAACAAAATATTTTGAACACGCAATATCAGTAGCAGATATTGTATACTATATTTTATACATTATTCCCGCTGCAGGATATGGGCATACTGAGGGACTACATCGCCTACGCCAAGGTTGAGGTCTCGCCCAAGATCAGCGAGGATGCAGGACAAGCTCTGATCCAGGAGTATGTGAACATGCGCAAGATCGGCAGTGGGCGTGGCCAGGTGTCTGCGTATCCACGACAACTGGAGTCACTGATCCGATTGGCTGAAGCTCACGCTAAGATGAGGCTGAACGACACTGTGCAAGTAGCGGATGTGGAAGAAGCAATGAGGTACGTTGTGCTTCATATTATTTATCGTCCCCTGCCTGTGAAACCGGAGGGGACGTATGGTTTGCGCTCCGTCTGTCTGTCTGTCGGTCAGTCCGTCACTTTTCTGGATCCTGCGATAACTTAAAAAGTTCTTAATATTTTTTCATGAAACATGGATAGATGGCAATATGGAGATTATGCACGTCATTTCATTTTGTTCCTACATTAAGAATTCTGGTTGCTATGGCAACAAATATTTATTTAAAAAAATTACTGACAATAGTAGTGTTTCACCAGTAGGGGACAGACAATATTGCTTGGCTATCTCTTGTTTCAGTAGACTTGGGAATGGAAGCAGGTATCAAAATACAGAATAAAAATCTGGATCACGGATGTTCCAATAAACTTTGTAAAGTCTTTATGACTCTTTGGTGATAAGTGTACCTTGATATCCAGTGATCACTTTAGGGAGAACAAGTACAGCCCTCTTGTTCTGTGTAAGAGGATTAAACACTCGGCTGTAAACAAATACAGTTAAGGGTTTAAGTCTCTTTAATAAAAGCCTTGTAGATTGGTTATTTTAATCAATAATCTTTAAGGGCCCTCAATCTATCAAATCTGCTGCCGAATTTCGGCCGCAGTCCTAGCCTGAAAAAGTATATTTTTTTCCCCCCATAACTGCTTTTTTCCCCCCTCAGAAAATGAAAAAAAAAATCAATGATTTATAGTTGAAAATTGACTCCAATATATCACGGTCTGTTATATCGCGTTTTCCAATATATCGCGAATCGGCTATGGCTCCCAAAATCAGACAAACATCATACCCAAATAACATGTTTTAATCTGAGAATTTGCTGGGTTTCAAGCTAGTATTTTACCCTATTTTTCACTCTCTTTAATTTTCTGTTTAATCCGACATTCATAATCAAGTTTTGACCAGACTGTTTGCTTTCATTGTACATCACATAAACACCTGTGTACTGCAATTAACAATAACCCCACTTGCAAACATCACACACAATGTTACCCTTCTCTCTTGAATTTGCTTTGAACTGCCGAAACACAACACACATGAAGGTGTATACAATTTTAATGTCATAAATACTGACCTGTTATCTCATGCTTCTCCTTTCCAAGGGGAATTAACTCATCCGGAATTTTAACTGGGAATCCGCCACCTCAATACCGTAATACAGGCCAGGTTAAACATAGTGCATTGCAACCTAGCCAAAAATCGGTAACCAACCCTCAATATTCTTTCCAGATCGACCAGGTGTATAAGTGTCTTTTACGGCTCTGAATTAAAATATTGTTTTTCGATTTATTTCACTTGGTTGATTGGGGTTTTGAATAGATAAATTGTGTTATTTATCTTTTTATTTCTCATTCGGATTAATTTGTGTGGATTTAATGGATTTTGTTTCATTTGTAAAAGGTAAGCCATGCTTGTTTTTATCGAACAATGGTTTATTTCTACCATGCTGGGTGTTTTCAGGCGCGAACGACCACATACAAAACGTGCTCTTCTAATACATTGCTAGAATGTGCAAAGCATGTTCTTCTAATGTGTTACGAGATCGTGCAAAGCGTGTTCTTCTATTGACAGATTGTTTATCATTTGCCATTGTGTGCAATAATGATTTTAACATTCCGTCGTATGACAATCTAATTGATTGTCATTTTATTTTTCATCTGTTTTGAATTAAACTTTTGTTTAATTTATGATCTACGGCAGTTTTATTATAATTTTCATTATGGTCAAATAATGATTTTATGTGCCGTATGATAATCTGGTCTGTGACCAGTTTATGGTTGAATATGTTTTGCTCTTGTTTTTCATATATTCGACTACATGAATGTCGCAGAAATAAGAGTGGATAAATACCCGGTGACTTCGCAGACCATGGATGATAGTTGCAGCATCAGTCACCGGGTATCGGGCACAATGGCGACCGTACTATGCTAAGTCTCTTAGACAGTCGGTCAACATCAGACCATATGGCGACACCCATCAGCCGGTCTTTGCCCGATGGCATTGGTCAAGGACATCGACCAATGCCGGACCATTTGGCATCCGCCATACGGTCATTATCCTGTGACAACACTGGTCATGATATGACCGGTACGTCACCAGGGACGTTGATCACGGACCTTTGATCGACGTCTGACTGTCCGGTCCGGTCATTGATCACCGGTCTTGTCACCGGTCTGGTCATTGATCACCGGTCATTGATCACCGGTCATGTCACCGGTCCGGTCATTGATCACCGGTCCGGTCATGTCACCGGTCCAGTCATTGATCACCGGTCAACAGTCATCAGTTAGGCCTGCCACCGATAACACCAGTCACGGGTCAAGAAGAAGAACTCGGTCTTCATCATTGGATTATTCTCCTATTCGTCGTCGAATACATCGTCTTCATCAAGGAGTAGACATCGGGCACGCTCTTCTTCGTCGAGCAGTTCTCATCATCGCGGCTCTCGTAAGCGATCATGTCGTCGCTCACAGAGACGGTATTCTAGAAGATCTCGGTCTCATCGCAGCCGATCCACATCTTGACAGCCCAGCCGATCCAGATTTCGACATCGCAGGAAACGAGGACGTTGTCAACCTTCACGTAGACATCATCGGACTTCATTGAGCACAACAGGATAGTTATCGAACATACCTCTCCTTCATTGAGCAGTTCTCGGCGTTGATATTGTAGAAGACAATATTTCCAGGGTAGCTGAACAATATTTGGGCATCGCAGTTATATGGATGTCGCCACTTCTCACGTAGGCGTTAATGAACCTACTGGTCATATCGACGTTCTTCATTTTATTCCTGTAGGAATATCATCATCGCCATCGGATTGGATTTTTGGCACGATCTTCTTTTCCGAGCAGTGCTTGACATTGGTATCAGACCATATGGATTCCACCATTTTTCGGTCTTGAACTGGTAACGTCACCGGTCATATTATGACTGGTCCGTTCACCTGACTACAGTTACCGGTCATTGACCGGTCCGGTTCGGTCACCAGTTACCAATTACCGGTATTCCACTTTGTTTTCATCGGTCAATTTTTTAGTATCACGGGTATTGTCTACATTACCTAGTTGTATATCCCTGGCTATGATTGTATTGAATACTATATTTTATGGATTCAACAATCTACATGACTCTTTGTGTTTTTCAATACTGATGTTCTACTGGCGACGATTACCAAATCATCTCCGCTGACTTGGTCTATGGTTGATTTTCCTGACCATCCATTCTGGTGCTGGTTATGACCTACTAATACTAGAAGATTATGAAATACCTATATCTGTTATTTCTACTTCCATCTCAACCGGCTACATGCACACTACTGGTCTTGCAGATAGATCGGCTGAAGTGGGCTCGGAGACTAGCATTGAGGTCGAACATTACTATTTGACCTCTATTAATTTATGTTCAAGACCCGAAGGATGAATTGTTTTAACTGCCTTTACCTGTCGGCTACAGACTTTGCAGTCAGTGTCACGGAACAGTTGGGACACATTAATGACGCTAGCTGGATTAGCAAGACGACATTTCGTATCGACTTCTGCTTTTCTATTGCTCCTACGACAGTGCATATTTTCAAGCTACTGGAATCAACAAGAGTTCTGACACATAGGATTGCCTATCAGATTGATCGCATAGTGGCTACAGTCTTGTAAATGGCTTGGGAGCTATTGAACTCAAATCTTAGATCCTAGGATCTGGAGGGACCTCATCTTTAAGTTATTCTTCTATTACACTTCTGGCCATAACAGGCCGTCTTCCTATAACTGGTCGTATTCCTTTCAGAATTCGTCCCAGTTAGGAGACTTGAAGTAAATGGATTAATCAAGTCAGAATTTAAGACTTCCATGCATTCTACCGGCAAGCGTGGACCCCCCTTAAGGTTACTCCTAGGGTTTTCACCTTTTTCTGCCATCACACCTCCGATTCCGGAGGTACCACTGTCAATCATATTTCCGTACTTCGCAAATCAATGACTTCACGACCTGTATTATCCAGGATTTTAAAGGCGCCTGTTAGTGGTTCAAGAAGAGGCTATATTCTGTAGATAGGTCATAAACTTATAAGTGTTAAACACTGTCCTATTCTACCAATTTTCAAGTGTGTTTGGAATGGGAAAGTTCAGCTTGCCGTGATTTCTTTGCCCACCCATCCTTGACTAATGGTTCCGGTGACCGGACCTGTAAATACCGACCGGTGACTTTCTGCTGAGACGTCTTTTCTTACATCCGTTTCAGCTTTATTTTTAAGTTAATTGTATTCATCTCGGGATTATTTACCACTATTCAGTGGTGTCTAGACTAGAAGATTATCTTGGCAAGAATATAGTTTATTCTACCACAACCTTCCTTACATCTTATACAGATGTGAGCAGAGAAGGTTAGGGACGATCACATAGAACAACGTATCTTGATTTTCTCAATTATGTGGTATCCTAATGAATATCACCTGCACATCTACATCTTGAAAGCGAAAATTCTTGTTAGCTGTTTTTCATTTACAACATTTTTTCACGATTCCTTTGTGATGGTTTCAACTATCACACATCGGTCGTGGTTTACTTATAGACACGGAGGTGATCATATTATCACTCCTTGTATCTGGAAATCAGGAACTTATTCGTTCTTTGCAAAAACAAAAAAAATTCTATCGTCTTACTCATACCAGGTCGTCTCAACGCCCTGTAGGTAGTTTTGTCCTGCAGTTCTTTCTGTCGAATTATTTTTCCGTTGGGTTCAAATAATGTAATTTTGCATGCACGGCAGTGAATTTGCATGGCGTACACAAATTGATGCATAGTATAAAGAAGAATGTTGTTTATCATCAAACGCTAGTAATTAGCGTTATGTGATCATAGATCGCAGTATATACCGGTATGCTGAACAACGTCAATAATGCAGTTCACAGAAATCGATCCAGCAGGGTGTGCGATTGTTATACATTCGTCCATTGACATAAACTGGAATATCTTGCCTTCTTGGTGAGTTTTTGCAATAACTGAGTTTTTGCCATAATTTCATGGAATATACTTAATGAACCATGGGATTATGGTTCTACGACCTTTTAAGTCTCCTGTACAATTATTTTCAGGAAACTTCTTCACAGGTCAAATATCATATCTCAGAGAGACATTTTTACTGATCCAAACATGTGCCACTACATGTCTGGCCATTATTTACTTTTAGTTATCTCTACAGAAGAACGTTTTTTTGTTAGAGTTTCAATCCTTGTTACTTGTGCAAGGATAATTCCATCAGAACTGTATAAAGGTTCTATGGAAATTCTTTTTTGACTGGGTATTCGAGAGCATAGTTATTACCTTAATCACTCTACTAGATACATAGAGGTTTTTCTCATCTTTTTCTTGATGATAAGAAATTTGTTCTTTTCTTCATCAAAGGATAGAGATTATGCTTTTGTATACCTTGTTTTGTGTAAGTCATCGCAACTCTGTGCTGTCTTACCTATTTTGGAACTGATCCAAACTATGGAACGTCAACACTATGTTTTTCGTTCCTTTACCTTCTTAAGCGGTTTTGACCTGTGTTACATGTTGGGATGCTTAATGAGCTTCCTATGAACCTTTTTCATCAGGCTTGTTAACAGTTTCAATATAATTTTAAGACGGTTTTCCTTCTTATTATGACTTTTACCATACGGAGAAGTGAAATTCATGCTTTTTCTGTTGAATACAACCAATTCCAGTTGGATCTAATGTCGTCTTCACTTTGTTGTGTCAGCCAGGATTCCTTGCTTAATATCAAGTCCTCTATATGGCTTCTACCTTCAAGTTTCCAAGTTTTTCTTAAACTGGTAGTCATGAAGATGAGGATAAAACTTCTATGGGCAATCAGGGCTTTGAAGTTCTATCTCAGCAGTGTTAGTCCGAAGTCCATTCGAGGTTCTAAAAAGACACTCTTCATTTCCCTAAAAAGGGGGGTGGGAGATGTGTCTGCGGCTTCTATTTCTCGGGGTTAGACCTCGACTAAGGAAAGTTACTCTCATCTCTATCTAAGGATTCATTCCTTTTTAGGATCTGATCGCATGAATTAAGAGCTCTGTCTGTTTTGTGGGCATATATTAATCACACCCCACTTTTTGACGTGCTCTAAGCCGTTTTTTGGAGGAATCCGACCACCTTTGTCATCTTTTTATCTTCGTTTCCTGAAGTGCCAACAATACAATTTGTATATGTTTGGGCTTGTTGTGGTTTCACTAACGGTAGTGTCTTCTTTACGACATAGACATATTACTTTGTCCGAGAAGTCATAATTAATACCGTTTTAACGAAGATTACTTGATAACCCTTGTTTAGGGTTTTGCTATCATTAGCTGAAAACCCTGTTTATGGGTTCTACTGTGTTGGGAAAATATATACGAACCTTCCCACCGCAGCTGCAAAATCAGCATGAGATAACAGGTCAGTATTTATGACATTAAAACAATTTTTTTAAATGTCACAAGTCAATACTGACCCATCTCAACAATCTTTGCGCATACGATACAGTGTAAACAATTTTAATTTAGAGGTAAAGATCCCTCAGTTTGTGCAGATGCACTACTATTAAAGCCCATGCTTTCCATGAGGAAAATGACCTCATTTAGTACATGGGTCTAATTTGTGCATGCTTTCTTGAATAATAAAACTTTTTGTTTTTGGATTACAAATTTAATTATACCCATTTGAAAATACTTACATGGAATAATGTTTGGTGTTAAACCAATGAACAATATATGGATATAACAAATACTTCAATAAGGTAGGTAAATAGCGTGTTTTGATATTGTCAAACTATGCTAATGCATACAAAAACATGCATGAATAACCTGACAATTTTTAATGCACGCTGGATATATCAGGGTCGCGATCTTTGGACCCTTTAACCACGAAATATTGGAATTGCAGTGTAAATACAAGTTTAAGACAAACTTTGCATGCAACAGGACACAGCACTAGCTTGTTTTAGGTACAAAAATGACGGTCCACCTTTCTTTCCTATAGACAGTCACATATATAGAAATATATGTTTATAACAGTTAAACACAGTTATTGTTTCTTGTTATAAAAATTCCCCCTCCTAAGGGCTGTGGACCCCTTCCCCTAAAGTAGTGTGAGGGCGCTGTGACTTTTCCCCTACAAAAAAATCTTCACAAAATCCCATAATATATTGTGAAGTGATTTTGTAAGGGAAAGATTTATGATTTAGAAAAAAATTAGAATGCTATAAATGATAATAATTCATTTTACAAAGGATGAAATACAAGTCCATATACAAAATTGATATTGACAAGATACATTTTCATACATATTGAACCATAAATGTGGTTTCTTAAATTGTAAAGTTTTTTTTTCAAAACATTCGACATGGTGACCATTTTTTGACACATTACTCATAATATCGCAGGCTGTACAAGGAAGCCCTGAAGCAGGCTGCAGTTGATCCCAGCACGGGCAAGATAGACGTCAGCATCCTGACTACAGGCATCAGTGGGGCGGCACGCAAGCGCAAGGCTGAGGTCACGCAGGCGCTGAAGAAGATGATCCTGGAGAAGGGCAAGGTGCCCACACTGAAACAGGCCAAGCTGTATGAGGAGCTGAGGGAGAGATCTGACCTGGTACGATTGTAGTGATTGTCTGAAATGATGTACTTGTACAACTGTGCCTTTGTTCCATCACCCATCAAGCCATAATTATGAACTACCCTGTGTAATATAACATAGAAATTAACAGAGCTGAGGGACATTTTCGCTTAAATGGAGTTTTTGGTTTAAAGGCAGTCTCTTCTAAATGATAATCCAGTTAAGGTGGCAAGTTTCATCCGACTGCATAGGCTAATCTGAAACAAAACTTTGGGCACATTGATTAAGTCTAGTTGTCTCACAATGAGGCTTGTATGCACTGTTAGCTGTCACGTACACAATCACATACACAATCACGTACACAATCACGTACACAATCACGTGCTTTGTTTAAACCTTGTATAACATCTACGGTTCTATTGCGACAACGATATTTTTGTTCGTGGAAGAAATGAGATGTAGCCCGCGCATGCGCAGTTACTAGCTTCCGCTTAATGGAGGAATCAGCATGTTTGCTATTTTGCAGTTTATATACGCCTAAGAAGCTGACAGTTTTGTTAAGTGCAAATTTTATCTGCACAAAGATCACTTCTCTCATTGTTATGGTGGAGGCAAACGCGGAAAGTCAATCTGACAAAATAAGAGAAAATAGGAGTGCTAACGGGTCGTCGAAATGCAGTTTTAACGGCGGCTTCCCCAAACAAAATTTATTCCTTGACTGAAAATTGGTTTAAATAGCCAATTTGTTAATGAAACTGTTGTATGGTGATTTTTTTCCCCCCAAAATAACAGCATTTCCTTGCCATCATTTATAGCATACTGACATGTATTTCAGCCTGTACCCAAGGACCTGTTTGAAGAGGCCTTGAAGGAACTGCAGGACGAAGACTTCCTCATAGTCACCAACAAGGTCATCCGACTATGCAGCACGTAAATCACGTGCCACACCTGGCAACCAATAGAAGGGGGCACTGTTATTAGGGGTGTTTCACAAGATATTATAGACACTGGAATAATGATAGAAAATATGGGCTGCGTCGTGAAAATAAATGCCTTAATGACAAGATTTTTCATTTTCAGTATTTAATGCAATTTAATAGTATAATTTATGTGTAGAATATTGGTGCAAACAGATTTGAAATCAGAAAATAGATGCCGAAGATAGGCGCAATGACGTTACGTCACTAAAGCTCTCCATTTTTATGTTGACGTCGATATTATTTTAGACGAGCTCACGATGTCGGATATATTTCTGCAGGAGGACACTTCACTCTTCGACAAATGATTCATAGATTACTTGTGATTCAATCCAGAGAGCTGTCTACAAAGACTTTGTTTTGCTTCTTTAGAAGAATTGATATCTAACAGACTCTCAGCCTTGATCAAAGGGGGAGTACACCTTTTGGTGACAAGGTGATCGATGGTGGCCAGTATGGAGAAATGACCAATGGTATACGTGACCGCGAGGTGCGCAAGTATGTAGAAATGACCAATTGTATCCGTTACCAGGAGGTGCGCCAGTATCAGACAGATTTCCATCTGGTCAGGATCTATTTCGTGATGCAATGCTACAATGCCTACATGGAGTCCATCAGGGGATTGTAACCTGTCAACAGAAACAGAAAACCAAAGGCTGATTGTCATGACAAAAGGCACAAATTTGTAAGAACTAATACAGAAAATCCAACATTTACTAATGCCAGTACTGGGTTTGTGGCTGCAAGTGAAATGTATAACATTGCTGTGAACAAGTCTCCAAGAAAAGAAACGCCTGCAAATTTTGATTCTCATTCATCTCGAAAAGTACCAAAACAATTTAAGCAAATACAAAATCAAGGGAGCATTTTGAACTTCTTAATGCAATGACCAAATAAATTAGAATGTCTATCAGGTTCCGTCTTCAATCCTTCAACTCTGCCTACAATCCAGGTTATGAAAGACAATAGCATGGATTCTACACTCTCCAACTGGTGTATTAATATGAAATATCAATTTCATAAATTCTTCTGAATCCTAAATACAATAATATCTATTTGAAAGGGGTGTACTGTAATACAAAATATTACATAAATGTTAACTTTATCATCAATGTCATGAAGGCAGGTTTTGTCGCGACGCAGCCCATATGTATTTGTGTAATTCTGCATTTTGTTCTGGTTATATTGTTAATTGTGAGTTTGTAAAAATGTCCTGGATCTGTGAGTTTGTAAAAATGTCCTGGATCTTTATATAGGCTATTTTGTTACCGGGGCCATAGATGTAAATACTTGTTGGTAACTTGTTAAACAAAGAGAAAGAACAAAAATCTGGCTTTTTATTGGTAAATTAAAAGATGTAAATCATCAGTTGTGTTAGCAAGATACCTATTTTCAATTAATAAAATGCAATTAAAAATAATTTTCCGTTCTTGTCTTTAATTTTTCTTACTTACTGTAAGAAGGTAAGGACCAGATAAGCCAAATGAACAATATTGTACTTTTGAACATCAATGTGCCTGTTTAAATAAAGCCATTTACTTATTAAATTTCTGTGACATGTATGTTAATGTTATACATAATTCTTTGAATTATAAAAATGGGATTTTGTCATAGATTTAGAAGTTGTTTGAGACAATAATATAAATGAACATTTATCCTGTGGAAGGGATGGCAAGCCCATATAAGCTTACTTGTCTATTATGGAAAATTCGTCTGTATAGCAATTTTTGTTAAGCCTGTATAACATCTCTATGATCAAGGTCAAACATTGTGGTAAAATGTTAAATTGTAAGTCTGCAAAACAGCTCGTCCTGATGGTGTGCAAGTTTTAAAATAATTTACTTATGTGAACCATGTTGAGAATGTGTGTCACAACTTAGTGAAAGGTTAAGGCCATAGGTCAAGGCCACACTACAGGCCATAGGTCGACCATGTGCATGATTCTGCTTGTTAAATAATTAAAAGCATTATGAATTGTGTTTTATTTATAGAAATCATGTAAATCAGTTAATTAGTGTTTAGGTACCATCTACATGGTGGCATCTCCCAATTGTACGAATTGTCTGTATGTGCTCATGTTTTTTTTTGCTTGAAACATTGGCCAATTTCAGCACAGGATATGTTGGTATTATATAATCAAAGTGTAAAGATTGTAACTCTGTTATAAAAGTGCTTCATTTATGTCAAAAAAAGTTACAATGTGTATAAGACGAGATAATTAAACCATTTATTAGAACATCTGGTTGTTGATATTTATCACAATGGCATTTAAGTGTTCGTGTTTAAGGTGTGTTTTTATGCCCTCAAAGGAGGGCATATAGTGATGGCACTGTCTGTCTGTCTTTCTGTTTCACTTTTCGTTTAGGATTAGAAAAATGCTCATAACTTCTACGTGGCTTCAGATGTAACCTTCATATTAGGTATGCATGTGTATATGGACAAGGCCTTTCCATACGCATGTACATTTTGACCCTTGATCTTGAACTGAGGGTTCGCGTTTAGGTTTCAAAATCTGCGTTCTTCAGGGGCATATGTCATCCTTTCGAGACAGCTCTTGTTTAATTTGATTTTTATTGAGGTCATATTGCAATCAAATGAAAGGGACAATGAGAGACAATGTGTCACACACAAACTCCAATGTGTCAAACACAAACTTGTTCCTATCAAAAAGGTTAAGGTCATAGTTGGACTCAAAGGAAAAAAGTCAACTGCCTATAATAAAAATCCCATGCTCTAATATATGTCAATATCATTTTATGAAAAAAAAACATAAGAGAAGTTTTGAAAGTTTTTTTATAGCGAAAAAAATCCTTTGGAATGAAAGCACAGCACTTTGGATGTTGCATGGATAGCTTACTTGGGACTTAATTTGGGCAGTGCCTGGTACAGGTCAAGGTCACTGTTACTAAAATTAGATAAATGGCTTAGTTTTAATAACTTAAGTTTGAATGGCAGTATTGTGCTTTAATTGTGTGTTTGTACAATACTCTAACAGATATTGCTTTGGACTGCACTTTTAGAAAAAAAATCACGGTTTAATACAGTTGCTTGAATTAAATTTTGTGTGTAGATTGCGGATTTGCAGACCTTGCATGGAAATTCCTTGGGGACCAGTTCTGGTTAAGGTTTAGGTCACTGCTACTAATAAATATGTGCCCTTTTACTTGAGTCCTTAAATAATGTGTGGGTAGCTAACATGTATTTCTAGCTTTGGACAACATTTGAGCCCAGTTGAATAGGTCACCGAGTCTAAAAATAGAAAAACTGCCTGAAATTGTGTTTGTTGGTAGACCTTGCTTGGGATAACATTTATGCCGGTTGGATCAAGGTCACAATTACTTTAAATGTTTTCCACTAAATTACTGAGTTGATGAAATTTTATTTGTTGGTTGCACAATTATTTGAATCTTAAACATTGAAAACTCTGTCTCAAGGTTTTGCTATGTTTATTGATATAACTTGCAACAAAATAAAAAACATAAAATTGAACATTAATCGCAATCATTCTCCTGATTAGAAATACTTTTTCAGGATCAGGTTCAGGAACACTCTAAAACAAGAGGGCCGGCCTGAAAGGCCCAAAGTCGCTCACCTGAGATAACAAGATATTATTAGGACAAATCTTGTGACCAAGTTTCATGAAGATCAGAAAATATAAGTGGCCTCTAAGAGTGTTAACAAGGTTTCACGATAGCCATATAAGGAAAAATGCCCCGCTCACTGGCAGCCATGTTTTTCAACCAACCAGCACCATTTTTGAACTCTTCCAAGACATTGTCGGTATGAATCTTTCTGACCAAAGCTGGCTGGAGCACTGTGTAACTATAGCCATATTAGGAAAAATGCCCCGCCCCAATGGTTGCCATGTTTTTCAACCAACCGGCATCATTTTTGAACTCGTCCAAGATATTATTGGGATGAATCTTCTGACCAAGTTTCAATAAAGATTGGACAATAAATGTGGCCTCTAGAGTGTGAACAAGATTTTACAATAGCCATATATAGCCATATAAGGAAAAATGCCCCGACCCTTGGCAGCCATATTTTTCAAGCAAAGGTTACCATTTTCAAACTAATTCAAGATATCATTGGGACAAATCTTCTGACCAAGTTTCATGAAGATCGGAAAATAAATGTTGCTTTAGAGTGTTAACAACAAGGTTTTACTATCGCAATATAAGGAAAAATGCCCCGCCTCCTGGCGGCCATGATTTTCATTCAACCGGCATCATTTTTTAACTCTTCCAAGATATTATTGGGACGAATCTTCTGACCAAGTTTCATGAAGATTGAACAATAAATGTCTCTAAAGAGTGTTAACAAGATTTTACTAAAGCCATATAAGGAAAAATTGCCACGCCCCTTGGCAGCCATGTTTTTCAAGCAAAGGTTACCATTTTTTAACTCATCCAAGATATCATTGGGACAAATTTTCTGAGCAAGTTTCATAATGATCGGAAAATAAAAGTGGCCTCTTAGAGTGTTAACAAGGTTTTACTATAGCCATATAAGGAAAAATGCCCCACCCCCTGGCGGCCATGTTTTTCAACCAACTGACATCATTATCAGATATTATTGGGATGATTCTTCTGACCAAGTTTCATGAAGATCAGACAAATGTGGCCTCTAGTGTTAACAAGATTTTACTCTAGCCATATGAGGAAAAATGCCCCACCCCTTGGCAGCCATGTTTTTCAAGCAAACAAAAGCATTTTCAAACTCATCCAAGATATCATTGAGACCAATCTTCTGACCAAATTTCATGAATCATTATCAGATATTATTGGGATGATTCTTCTGACCAAGTTTCATGAAGATCAGACAAATGTGGCCTCTAGTGTTAACAAGATTTTACTCTAGCCATATGAGGAAAAATGCCCCACCCCTTGGCAGCCATGTTTTTCAAGCAAACAAAAGCATTTTCAAACTCATCCAAGATATCATTGAGACCAATCTTCTGACCAAATTTCATGAAGATTGGACAAGAAATGTGGCCTCTAGAGAGTAAACAAGGCAAATGTTGACGGCGCACGACGGACAAAAGGCGATCACAAAAGCTCACCATAAGCACGTTGTGCTCAGGTGAGCTAAAAAGTGGGGTATGTGTATTCAGGAACAATTGATTAGAAAATTAACCATAAAAGGTATATGTCCGTGAATCTGCAGTTTTATGCAAAAGGATCAACAGCCCGTCCTAGTTGTAAAATTAGAGTAATCCAGTTAGTTACAGAATAACTTAATGGTTGCATGTGCAATAAAAAAATGTATAGTTTTAAATTCATTATCTTAAGCAATAATGAAGGCTTATGGGAGCGGATGATTATTTTCACAGTAAACGAAAGTAAACATAAAATAATAGACAATCCTGTTAGGCGGTGAATCAAGAAAATGGTTATTTACTTAGAATAAGGTCATTAACAATCAATAATATATATTATTCCTTAAAATTATTACGACATAAAAATGGTACAATATTTTTTATTTATATGGTTCTAAATGGAAAACAACAAGATTATTATGAAATTGTATGTACTGATAATTTAAGAAGTAACTATTCGGTATCGCAAGAATGCCAATTACTGGTGGACAATCCTATTAAGGACTTGTTAGACCTAATGAAGTTTTTTTCCCTGTTTTCATTACAGGCCATAGTTGTATTCATCAAAAGTACAGGCATAAAGTAGTATCATGTATAATTTATAATACTGGAAGTAACCATTGATTTAAAAATCAAGTGAAGATACAAAACTGTGTGACATATGTTTAACTAGTTCCAAAATATAAACAATATTTCTATAAAATATTTTGTGACCCATCACTTTACTGGCTACATCAGGATTTACATACTTTTAGTTTTTGACATCCAGCTTTTTCCATCACCTTCATTTACAATAAAAGGAATTGGTACAAAAAACCCAGCTAGCCAGTAAGGGCCAAACACAGACTTCATTCCAGACCAAAAGTTTGGCTCATAGATCCTGATGTTTGTCATATATTCGTAGCTTGTCTGACCTCTTTGAATAATGCACATCTGCCATACAAAGTAGTAGTAAGATGTAGCAGTGCTTGTTATGTGACAAAAGAAAAGCATTACGAGGAACAGTTCATAAAATGACTGATATCCTAACAGTGCGGATAGTACCATATATGGGAGAAAATATTTGTATATTTGAAGGCTAAAAAATGCTGCATAATGAGTTGACAAATATGTGCCTAGGTTGTAAAGACCCCATGATCCCCCCACCATACCAAGTACACAAAATGTTATAAAATATCTTTGGTTGTAAAAGCCAATACAGCATCCTGTAAAGAAGCAGTGGTGATCCTTCTTCAGCACGCAAGTCTGACAGATTGAACAATGTCGGGCCCTGGGTGGAACTTGGACATTGCAATGTGAACAAATCCTCCAGTCTGATTCTACTGTCCCATTTGAACTTTTATTGCAGGCATATTGTTCCACTTGCTTAACTTTGTTCATGTGTTTCATAGGAAGCAGTCCATAGGAAGATTCAAGAACATGGGAATCTTTTGCTCTATATTTAATTAACAGAAAATTTGCCTCGATACAAAAGCACAAGTAAATCATTAATCCCTGAGAACACGTGAGCAGCGTAGGAGAATCTTGAAGAACAACGGGTAATCCCAAAGTTACAGATGCCCAACAGACAAGAAAGCAGAATATTATCACATAAGACACTGCAAATACATGAAGAAGTTTGATCTGTCCTCTGGTACTGGTCAGATACCACATCAGGCTTTGACGTGTCCCTTCTGTTCTGTCTTGTAGTTTGTTTGGTCTCTTCAACACTGACAAGAACCGATCCATGGTAATTTCTTTACGATGATTGTGTCTGAAATAAATGACAGCATTATTAAACATAAAACTATTAAACCATTTCATGAACATATAACCTTAACTGACCCAATTTCAGCAACAATATTATTTCATAACTCTACATTTGATGTGACAAATTTTGATTAAGCATTTGGCACGGCTTCTTGAACACAGTAGTCATTTCATTTCCCTAAAAGTTGGATTTACTTTATGACAGAGTCAATCAAAAGTAATTACAAGGGACAAAATTGTCACAAAACCAGGTTTTCATTGTGAAAAAAAAATCTGATAAAGGGAGAAAACTCAAACTGAACTTTTGAAATGACCAAAAAAAATTAACCCCCTTTGTAAGTTTTTTTTTTTTTTTAAATCTATTTTTAGTCGTGGCGACCTTGACATTGGAGATATTGACGTGATTCTTTCGTGGGACACACCGTCATATGATGGTGAACAAATGTGCCAAATGATTTTAAAATCTCACAATGAATGACATAGTTATGGCCAGGACAAGCTCATTTATGGCCATTTTTGACCTTTGAACTCAAAGTGTGACCTTGACCTTGGAGATATCGACGTAATTATTTCGCGCGACACACCGTCCAATGATGGTGAACAAATGTGCCAAATGATTTTAAAATCTGACGATGAACGACATAGTTATGGCTCGGACAAGCTCATTTATGGCCATTTTTGACCTTTGAACTCAAAGTGTGACCTTGACCTTGGAGATATCGACGTAATTATTTCGCGCGACACACCGTCCAATGATGGTGAACAAATGTGCCAAATGATTTTAAAATCTGACAATGAACGACATAGTTATGGCCCGGACAAGCTTATTACGCCAGCCCGCCAGCCCGCCAGCCAGCCAGCCCGCCAGCCAGCCAGCCCGCCCGCATTCGCCAATCTAATAACCAGTTTTTTCCTTCGGAAAACCTGGTTAGTAACTTTGTAAATGGTTAGTCGTTTAATTACTTCTTAAATGTGGTATAGGATTAAATCCCGATGGTACCAGTGTTCAATTTAAACCAATTCCTCCTAACTTATTACAATAGCTGTGTTTATGAAACACAATGCCCCCTACTGCGCTTTGAAGCAGCATAACAGCTATTTTAGAGAAAGCAAGGCGCATAACTTAGCCAAACTCAATGAACCGGAATGAAATTCACTTATCTGTAAGTCATGTAGGTAGACTCACATACCAAATATCAGCTCAATATCTGAATGTGTTGTGTAAAAAACCTCCGGAAAACAGTTACAGAGAAAGTCCAAGGCCCATGGGCCATAACTTCACCAAAAATCAATGGCCAAGAACAAATTTCACACGCCATCTGTAGGTCATGTTAGAAGGCTTGCATACAAAAGACAGCTCAATTATCTGAAAGCATTGCAAAAAAAACTCCGAAAATCGGAATGTCGACGCAGACAGACGGACGGACACTGGTATATGCCACCCTACCGGTGGCATGTAAAAAGTACAATTTGATGGAAGACATTTTGCAATTTAAGCTTTTCAACAAATTACTTAACTTAATACTTTAATTATGGGCTAAAACAATGAGGGATAGAAAACTTTGTTGCCTTTTGACAAAAATCAAATATAACTTAAGTTCTGTCTAAACATTTATAATGCTGTCCAGCGCACTGGTTTGCACATGGGCTCTTCGCGTAGGTGACTTGGGTTCAATACCTGCTCACAAGGCATGTAAGCTTGGTTGGTGGTAACCCCACTTGACAAGCGGGATTTCCTTCAGGTACTGGTGCTTACCCCAAAACCAGAAGACCATAACAAAATTACATAAATTTAAGTAAAAAATAAAATAGCTGGGAATAACTATGGTACAAAATTAGTCCCAGCTTTTGTTGGTCTAATATGTTATTAAGTGAGAGGGCTGGGACAAACTTTTGTTGGTCTAATATGTTATTAAGTGAGAGGGCTGGGACAAACTTTTGTTGGTCTAATATGTTATTAAGTGAGAGGGCTGGGACAAACTCCATATCCATTATTTAAGGTAAGAAAGGACCTTCATAACTTCCCAATTGCATCTTTTTTCTGTATATTTGAATTGATCTTTCCTTAGTAAAAGGCCAATTCTAATAAGGCACCCTAGCACTCATCATCTTAATTATCAACCTGAACTCTTATCCTATGTAACAATTTCAAGATATAAGTCATTAAATAATTCTTATACATTAATAAACATCAAAATAGTGTTCCAAACTGAATATTTTTACAATTAATGGCATTTACACAATATATGCAAATTGTGAAAAAAGTATGTTTTAGGACATTTGAAACACACACAAAACACATTTATGTTATAGACTTGTGTAAATAAACATCAATAACTATAAAAGTGTTATGAGAAATATGTCATTATAATGTTTAAAATATGGAAGTAACCGAATCTTTAAGGGGTCTCTTCATGTTTAGGTAAATTGACAAAATGATATTTGTGAGGAAATAGTAATACTGAACATTTACCATCAAAACCTGAATATTATAAAGCGTAGTCTTATTTATAAGACACGCAAAGAATTTAGAGATACTTTTTATATGGGCTAAATTCTTTGGAACGTCTTATTGGGGAAAAATCAAAAATGTGTTGGAAACCAGAAAGTTTTAATTTTCATCAATTTGCGTAAAACTGCAAAATAACATTACCAACTCATTCAGTTTTAGTTCAGAAGTCCATTTTTACCTCAAATATCGTCGAATTGAAGTTGGAAAGGCATAAATTCTTCAGTTAAACTTCTGCTTAAATCGCAAAACAATCACTGACCTGTAGCCAATTCATGAAACTGATTTGAATATGAACCAATCAGAAAAAGGCATTATGGTGTAACGTGTACGCGTAATTTTATTTAACATGAGCTTTTCAAACCGACTTTTACCTAACTAGATCTAGTATGCTAATCTTTGTCGATTTAATAAGCATATGTTCAAAACAGATATGATGCAGTTTCTATTCACTGTTCTAAGTTTCAGCAAGTTTTTATGCATGTCTTTTTCGCACCTCTGTCTGTGTTGTTTTATTTACTTACATTCTACGTTACATAGGAGGACGGTATACTGTACGATCTGTATCAAAATTATTTGTGTACAGTATAAAAATAAAAGATGTAATTTATTTCAGAAATTTTTAATTGTCAATTTAGAAAAAAAAAACAATGCTAAATTAATCCAGAAAAGAATAACATCGGTTTACTATGTAACGCTCTGCACCACAACAGACGAACGCAAAATGTATTTTACGCTGTTTATCCTCCCACTTTAAACCAGATGCTTTACATCGAGGTCGTGTTTTGATTTATATCTACACAGCGAGCAAATCAAGAGATATTGAAAAATTGAATAGTGGTTGGATTTAAATTGATCAGGCGTGCAAAATTCAAAGTGTCATTACATAATTTCTACGGAACATTATCGAGAAATGAATTATCTACACAGGTATGTAAATATTATTGCAATCAGTTGATATTAAGTGTCTGATATCAGGGCTTGAATGCTGCGCAACAATATAGACAAAGAAGAAAAACATTCCAACACATTTTAAATGCTAGCCCGGTTCGACGCTCCAAATATTACCAATATAAAAAGTAGCTTAATATTTGAGAGCGTCAACAAGTTTGACTATATAAAGCGTTGCAACGAGAATGTTTGAATAATTTGGAGAGTATTGTTGTTGTCGTTGTGATACTAAGAAAATTGCTTATATATAGTATACAATTGATCACTCATTGTATGAGTGTGGATGGTCAATTAGTCTAAGCGATAGACTTTTACTCCAGGGCTCAGTGGTTCAAGTCCTGTTGAGGCTTACTTTTTTTTCTTTCTGTAATTTTATTCTTGTTTTTTACTGGAGCTTTTTAGATCCAACGTTTATATTTATCAATACAAAGCATTAAATAACAAACTTTAATACATGCTAAAATCTGTGATAAGGTCCCTTTCATAGGCGCTCGATGTCAATGGCGTTTTTGTTTAATTTATTAATCTATTTTATTTTTAAGTTACCCGTTGTTTATTATAATCCAAAAGGATTGGATTACAAAGGATTACAAAAAAGTTCGACTATGTACATAGAAATTGACAAGGTAAATCACTCGCCATTTTCTATGTACATAGTCGACCTTTTTTTTTAAGAAGACGTTTTGTCGGAAGATTTTTATTGATTTAGTATGTGTTTGCATTATAATAAACTACGGGTAACTAAAAACAAAATAATAATAATAATAAATAAATATAAACATTTACATCGAGCGCCTATGATAATCACAAATAGGCCAGAATGCAAACATTGATCAGAAACAAAAGTACCAACGAAACTAATGAAAGAGGACTATACAACCTACTGACACAAGTGATGCTTCTACTCACAGGGCAATTTCGTAATGTGATCAAACCATTGAAATTTCTTTGCTGCTGTTGTTGTTGTTTTGAAATCCTTCTTTCGTTTTCACAGTGTCTGCGCGCATGCGCACAGAAACACTGGATTTCCTGCGGTTGGGCGAAAAATATCCTTTCAGTTCTTGAAACAAATATTTCCTAAATATACAGGTATACAGTATTCTAGATGTTTCCGATCAGTCGATATTTGAGACAATTTGATATAGATACTCAATTAAACATTCGAGGTAAAAGCAATTTTAATTTCAGTACGCGTTTCACTTATGCAAATATCTTTCCGCCATTTTTTAATTCTACCTTTCAACTCACCTTGTAAACACAAACTTCAATTTCATTATTTAGTTTCGTTTTTGATATTTTGTAAAGATACACGCTATATATTGTTTTAACATTGGCAACTAGGCTAGATTGCACTTTACCGGTACGCAGTTGTTTACCACTAACGACAAAGCGGGAGTTTGGGGGCGGTAGCCCCCGATAATATGTTACAAAGGAAATATACGATAAAAAGGATTGTTAGGTGTTGCGGGTTAGGGTACGCTTTTCCGTTTTTTACGTACCGGTAAAGTGCCATTCCCCGCCAACTAAAACACTGATGTTTAACATGCATGGTAAATGCAACTCCAGTTCATTAATGGTAAATTTTAATGCTCAAATATGGCTCAATTGGTCATTGACGGCTCAGGTACTACTTAAATGTTTCCCGGGTACTCTTAAGAATACTTACATGTACCCCGGGTACAGTAAATATACTTTAACATACTCAAGAATTATGACGCTAAATTGATCGTTTTTCCAGATAAATTATGGTCATATGGATGTCAATATTATATTTTGTAAAATGACCTCTATATGATCGAAACTCATACTAAAACTAGAAATGACGCGGCAGAGGCTGACGCATTTCCCCACAACGCATGTTTGACCCAGGGGCGCCCCAGGGTTGGTAATGGGGCCATGCATAGTTGAGATTGACCGTATTGTCATAAGAGAAGTTCAGTATCAATTAGAAGTGAATCGGTGTAGAATTTAGAAATGAAGAAATTATAGTAAAAGACAATTTTGGGTGGGTGTGGCCTATTATGGGCGGGGCGCCCCAGGGTTGGTAATGGGGCCATACATAGTTGAGATTTACCATAATGTCATAAGAGATGTTCAGTATCAATTTGAAGTAAATCAGTGTAGAAATGAAGAAATTATAGTAAAAGGCAATTTTGGGTTGGCGTGGCCTATGTGGGCGGGGTGCCCCAGGGTTGGTAATGGCGCCATGCATAGTTGAGATTGACTGTATTGTCATAAAAGAGGTTCAGTATCAATTTGTAGTGAATCTGTGTAGAAATGAAGAAATTATAGTAAAAGGCAATTTTGGGTGGGCGGGGCCTATGTGGGCGGGGTGCCCTAGGGTTGGTAATGGGGCCATGCATAGCGGAGATTGACCGTAATGTCATAAGAGAGCTTCAGTATCAATTTGAAGTGAATCTGTGTAGAAATGAACAAATTATAGTAAATGGCAATTTTGGGTGGGGTAGCCTATGTGGCCGGGGCGCCCCAGGGTTGCTAATGGGGCCATGCATAGTTGAGATTGACCGTATTGTCATAAGAGAGGCTCAGTATCTATTTGAAATAAATCTGTGCAGAAATGAAAAAGTTAATGTAAAATAACATTAAAAATGAGTGAAAATCTCTGACCTGGCCCCGCCCCAACCCCCATCACTTTTGACCCAGGGGTTAGATCAAAATTCTGTCACTGTCACAGTCGCACATATGCTCATAGCTACCATGTATGTAAGTTTCAAGGTTCTAGTGCTAATAGTGTAGGAGGAGCAGGTGGCCAGGACGGACAAACAGACGCTCATCACCACAATATCCCCACTTTTTCTCCAAAAAACCTGGGGATAAAAAGATGTTTAGCAAGGTTTTGTTCCTTTAGAATAGAATTCTATTACGTATTCTTAACACCTTTTAGGACATGGCATTTTGGGGCGGGTATTAAACTTGGGTACAGTCTAAATTGGCTGGGTATGTGTTGGTATGTTTTCTGTAACTGGGGTACATTTAAGTATACTTAAGAGTACCTGGGGTACATTAAAAGGGGCCTTTTCACGTTTTAGTTAATTGACAAAATTCACAAATTTTCGTTTTAGTTATGATACTTGTGAGGAAATAGTAATACTGAACATTTACCATGCTCTAAAATATCCATTATATGCATCTTTTGATGATTTGAACACCTGAAAATTATAAAGCGTTGCAATACGAAACAATTGAATAACTTGGACAGTTCTATTGTTGTCGTTATATGTTGGGAAGCTAGGAGGATTGCTTATATAACTAAAAACTACATCCGCTCATAGCATGAGCACAGATGGTCAAATGTTCTAAGCGGGAGATTTTTTACTCCAGGACTCCATGATGCAGGAGTCAGTTGTTCGAGCCCAGTTGAGGGTTACTTTTTTTCCCTTCTTTAAATTGTATTCTTTTTTTTCTGGAGATTTTTAGGTCCAATGTTTAACTTTATCAATTAAAAGAATTTAATGACAAGCTTCAATATATGCCAAAATCTGTGAAAAGGCCCCATTAAGTAGTACCCGAGCCGACAATGACCAATCCAGCTCAAATTTTAGCATCCCGCAGTTCTGCAATGTTACAAGTGTCACTAACACTTGATTGGTCATTGTAGGCTCAGGTACTACTTAAGTAGTTAATTACTTAAAACAATGTAAGTTAACTGATTATTGTTAGTAAATTTTTATGCCCCTTTCGAAGAAAAGGGGGTATATAGTTTTCGCACTGTCTGTCGATCTGTCACACTTTTCGTGTCCGCTCTCTAATTCAAATAGTTTTCATCGGAACTTTACCAAACTTGGTCAGAAGTTGTATCTAAACAATATCTAGGTCAAGTTTGAATATGGGTCATGCCGGGTCAAAAACTAGATCACAGGGTCACTTAGTGCATTTCAATAACTTCTATCAAAGCGTTTATTGGGGCCATATGTCATCCTATGGAGACAGCTCTTGTTGGTATCTAGGGCACATGGAAGTATACTTAAAGAGTACCCAGGGTACAATTTAGTAGTACCCGGGCCAATTATTAACAATCGAGCGTCACTAAATGTAGCATTCTGCTGAAAAATTGAAAAACATGACTTAAGTGTCTGTGATTTTATGGGTAGACTGATTCACAAATATAAGATCCTTACAAACAATTATTCCTAAAGTTGACTTTGAAAGACCAAATTAATTATTAACAATTTAACATAGACACTAAAGACAAGGTAATCTGCACACTCTTACTGCCTGAAATTTACAATGTAAATCTGATTACATGTAGTATTTCATCATTTATTTTTATTTAGGAACGTCTGATTGGTGTTTGCCAGAAGGCATGGATCTGGAACTTTTGTTGAGTAAGTATCATAATGGGATTTCACCTCATACAGTGTACTATCTGCTATTTCACCTCATACAGTGTACTATCTGCTATTTCACCTCATACAGTGTACTATCTGCTATTTCACCTCTTACAGTGTACTATCTACTATTTCACCTCATACAGTGTACTATCTGCTATTTCACCTCATACAGTGTTCTATCTGCTATTTCACCTCATACAGTGTACTATCTGCTATTTCACCTCATACAGTGTACTATCTGCTATTTCACCTCATACAGTGTACTATCTGCTATTTCACCTCATACAGTGTACTATCTGCTATTTCACCTCATACAGTGTACTATCTGCTATTTCACCTCATACAGTGTACTATCTGCTATTTCACCTCATACAGTGTACTATCTGCTATTTCACCTCATACAGTGTACTATCTGCTATTTCACCTCATACAGTGTACTATCTGCTATTTCACCTCATACAGTGTACTATCTGTTTTGATGTTCCAAATGTAAGGGCTTATTATTTTAATTAAAGAGTTTTTCTTCAATGCAATTAATCTACCATAACATGTAAGTGTATTCATTTAAATCACTGAACTTTCAGTAGTACACAAATAACACATAACTTCTGAATACCACATTTATAGAACTGCATACCTGGTACACTTGTTAGCAAAGAAGTCCCAAATTCCTAAAAGAAGTTATTGAGGAAAAGACCATGTTCTAAGCTAGCAAATATATTCCACACAGAATCTGACCCTGCCCAGGGCACAATATTATGAGCATTTAAATCATTAAAATGATTTTGAGATTTTTAAATTTCTCACCGCTGCACTTGGAGTCTGGAAGGAAGGATCATCCAATGTAACATGGGGTATTTTGTATATCCTCCACCTGGACATAAAGCAACTTCGTATCCAGTGAATAACTTTTGGTTATCAGTCTTCACTTTTAGGATATCTTTTGGGGTTAGTGATTGTATAAAAAAAAGAACAGAGGCAATGTCGCATGCTTTGGTTGAGTTTTTTTGTATAATTTAGCCAAGGTATTTGACTTTGATTAGCTTTATCCAAATAAGTGTTATTAGATTGGCTAAAGTTCGGTCATGGTAGTTATTCATTATGGCTGTGAAGGTCTAGTAGATGGTCAGTTACTCCTTACTGCATCCCATCAATTTTAGTGATATTTTTTATGATTTTGGGTGTGGTAAAATGACAGGGTAATATGGACTGGTAAGTTTGGTTGTTGATGAGTATCAGTGTTTCTTTTCTTGCCATGCTTCTATTTCCTCTCCCATTGTCAATGGCATCATATCCTTATGTCTGGAACTGGCTGTTGAAGTCTACAATAATGAGGAAGTCACAGACTGGGACCTGGATGGTGTGTATTGATAGCATTTTGTCTTTTTAATGGTAATACTAAGTTTACCAGCTGTAGGGTGCTATCCTTGGTTGTGATCTTGGTAAAGATGTTCTCTGCTTCCTGCATGTAGTATGTTTTCGCGCTGATGTTAGGTTTGTTTCTGACCAGTGCCATTTCTCATCCATTGTTTCTTCATAGAAAAGCACTTTAAAATGCTTGGTACTCTCTGATGTTGAAGGGCTTCCCCTCATTTATTTCCTGAATGCATTAGCTGTGCAGTCTGCACATGCTTATCAGGAATGACCCTTACTGCTTACACTGAATTTTTGGTAAGAAGAGACTTCATTTAAAGGAAAACTTCAATTAAAGTGGTAAGTGTCGTCCCTATTTAGCCTGTGTGGACTGTGACACAAATGCATTAAGACCAGTTTTCCCAGAACACGGCTCCTATAATCCCTATGATATCACTGTAGGTTGTGAGGCTTCTATAATCCCTATGATATCACTGTAGGTTGTAAGGCTCCTATAATCCCTATGATATCACTGTAGGTTGTAAGGCTCCTATAATCCCTATGATATCACTGTAGGTTGTAAGGCTCCTATAATCCCTATGATATCACTGTAGGTTGTGACATCTGTGGTGATGGCCACTCCACGGAGCTGTGTCCAGAGCTTGGCCTTGATCACATGGCCTTTCAGATGCACCAGTTATCAACTAGGTATGTGCAGTAAACAAAATATTTTTGTTCACTGACGTAGGAAAACAAATTCCTCTAAAAAATACAATATTCATCCATAAATTTAAACAATTGACCTAAGAACAACACATGACCTAATAACAACAAATGACTTATTGGCAACAATTAATCTAAAAATAACTTAAGACCTTATAACAACCAATGATCTAATACATACTAATACATGTAACAACCAATAGCCATTAAGTAATGAAACAGTTTGTTTGTTGTTGTTTCGTTTGTGTAAAAAAGCTTGCAGTTTACTGAAGTTTTATGTAAAAAGAGATTTTGATGTACCGGTGCATGTATTCCTTTTATAGACGAAACTTTCTTTAGACATTTAATTATGGAAATTGCCTTCAAGTAACTTCTCATTTTGTGTAATGATTCGCAGACTGTTCAGGTATTACACTGTTTGCTTCTCATCAATATCTTAGATTCGGAAAGGAAAGCTTTAAAATTGAATCTAGTAAGAAATGTCTTAAATTTAATTAGATTTTCTAAGGGACTACAAACACAAAAGTGTGTATCTGGGAAGTAAATGATTACTGGTCTTTTATCTAGAGCTCGCCTCACGTTGCCACATAATCTGGAGATTGTCGACTCCAAGGACGGACAGGTGACTGTGGTTGCCAAGGAGCACATAGCCAGAAAGACCCAGATGGGCCCGTATGAAGCCAAACGAACTACACATATATTTGATGACGCAGGATATTTCACTCTCAAGGTTTGTGCTAGTATTGTTGATACTTACTCACTTACTAGTCTTGATCTGCACAAAGGAATAAAAGTGAATCCTTTCATATTTAAGGTCATAACACAAGTTTAAATTAATTATGGCTGAAATTTTGGGGCTTTCAGAAATAGAGGTCGATGATCAGAATATTCTCAAAATAAAGGTGTGTAAAAAATACAATTTACATTAAATGAATAGCTGAAATGAGGACATGTCATACAAAGTTCATCTCAAGAATCCTTTGCACCCTGTAAACTGTTATTTGCGAGCAGCAACAGTGGAAATGATGGTACCTATATCTCAAGCATGCTCTGTTGTTCTGGATTTGTATACGCAAACATTTGATTGTAATATTTTTTATGGTCTATGCCTTTTGCAGATTAATTTTTAAAGGAATAAATCTGTTATAACAATGTATTAAATAATGATAATGTGTCAAAGATAATAATATGATGATATATGAAGGATTTTAAAAGGTATATTAAACCAGTATGAATAAGATATATTTCACACTCAAGGACAATTCAAATTCAATGTGTGCTCTTCTAATTGAACAGGTACTGGCATCTGATGGCACCAATGTGTGTCTGGATACGACAGATGAGAATGAGTGCAACTGGCTGTGCCTGGTACAAGCTGCAACCTGTCTACAGCAGCAGAACTGTATAGCCTACCAGCTGGGACCCAACATCTTCTACAATACCATCAGGTAAGCAATCAGGGGTGGGATTTCTCCTCCTTTCAGCTGATTTCATTTCTTTCAATGTTAAACTAATTTTACAATTGTTAGCCGGATTTTTTTCGAAAAAATCTCGGCTTATAGATTGATGTTGTCGGGCGGGCGGGCGGGCGGGGTGGCGGCGTGCTCGAAAATGTTAAAGTTCTTATTTCATGGTATAACTTTGGTATGCTTGGACCTAGAGTCTTCAAACTTGACATGAAGGTTGGCCAGGATTAACAGATGACCACTGGTCATTTCAAGGTCATTCATTTGAAGGTCAAGGTCACTGTGACCTTCAATATAAAAAATGTTAAAGTTGTTATAACTTTGGTATGCTTGGACCTAGAGTCTTGAAACTTGACATGAAGGTTGGCCATAACTAGTTAGTAACCACTGGTCATTTCAAGGTCATTCATTTGAAGGTCAAGGTCACTGTGACCTTGAATGTAAAAATGTTTAAGTTCTTATTTCATGGTATAACTTTGGTATGCTTGGACCTAGAGTCTTCAAACTTGACATGAAGGTTGGCCAGGATTAACAGATGACCACTGGTCATTTCAAGGTCATTCATTTGAAGGTGAAGGTCACTGTGACCTTCAATATAAAAATGTTAAAGTTGTTATAACTTTGGTATGCTTGGACCTAGAGTCTTGAAACTTGACATGAAGGTTGGCCAGAACTAGTAAGTAACCACTGGACATTTCAAGGTCATTCATTTGAAGGTCAAGGTCACTGTGACCTTGAATGTAAAAATGTTAAAGTTGTTATAACTTTGGTATGCTTGGACCTAGAGTCTTGAAACTTGACATGAAGGTTGGCCAGAACTAGTAAGTAACCACTGGACATTTCAAGGTCATTCATTTGAAGGTCAAGGTCACTGTGACCTTGAATGTAAAAATGTTAAAGTTCTTATTTCATGTTATAACTTTGGTATGCTTGTACCTAGAGTCTTCAAACTTGAAATAAAGATTGGCCAGTACTAGAAGATGACCACTGGTCATTTCAATGTCATTCATTTGAAGGTCAAGGTCACTGTGACCTTAAATGTTAAAATGTTAAAATTGTTATAACTTTGGTATGCTTGGACATAGAGTCTTCAAACTTGACATGAAGGTTTGCAAGCACACTGTCTGGATTTCTGTGTAGGTATGTGAAAGCAAAACAATAAATAGTATTATTTCATCTAAGTTTATTTTCTTACATTTGATAATGAAATTGATGGAAACTTCAAACAATATGTTACTAATTTGCTAATAAAAAAATTGAGATCAAACTTTCCTAATTGTCAATTCAAGTTCATATTTGTGACCTTAAATGTTATTGTTGTTCATGTATATGCATGCATTCAAAACATAACACAAGGTTTGCTCATGCCTTGAAAAGTACTTACATTTCATTTTGACCTTTGAACAATATTTCAGTAATTTAAGTATTGCATTGACAAAAACACGAAAGGTACTTTCCTGTCATTTAAATCAAAAATCCGGCTTCAATGCGGTCATCTCCGACCGCGGAACTCTTGTTGTTAATATAGCTTGATCTGTATGCAAATTAAGAGTTTAGTTTAACATTGTAAGGTGGGGTAGGGAATTTGCCACCCCTCAGATGGCTCATCCATTTAGCCAATAAGAAAATGTATGCAAATGAGAGTCCTTCATAGATATTTTATTACGCCCTCATAATATAAATTTGTTAATAATGAAAGACAACAAGTGTTGTTTAGAATTAAAGATAACACACGTAATTATATATATGATGTGCTTTAACTTTTAATACCTGTCATTGTGGTTGAACTTGTGGTTCACATAGTTTAGTAAAAGTTTTTGTTACAATTATTATTTTATCTATTTGTCTTTTATAAATGTCATATTAAATTGATATATTTCAATATCTCACCTCCTAAAAAAATGACCTTATCCGATTGGCTTAGAGCGGTCACGTGCCCGTTGTGTATTTTCCATACACCCCGAATAATTTCCATACACCCCGAGTAATTTCCATACTTCTATCAACGTAAAAAATGGGGTCTGTTCGATAAACTGCTAGATAAGTTTTGTTATTAATATATTCTATAAAATGTATACTATATACTATATAGTATTTAATATATAACATTATATTTCATAATATAATATATAATATATATAAAATTTATATATGATATATTCTATATGATATATTATACATGATACATGATATATCATATATTATATCTTATACATGAGATATGATATATGATAGATGATATATCATATATTATATACTAAATGTTATATATTATATAGTATATATTATATATTATATTATATTTTATATAATATATGATATATTATATTATATATGATATATTATATTATATTATATTTTATATACTATATATTATATTATATCTTATAATATCTTATATACTATATTATATATTATCGTCTATATATATTATATATGATCTATTCTATCTGGTCTCTCTATATTATCTATTCTCTTTTCTTCTCTATTCTCTTCTCTTCTCTCTCTCTTCTCTCTTCTCTCTCTCTTCTTCTCTCTCTCTTCTCTTCTCTCTTCTCTTCTCTCTTCTGTTTCTCTTCTCTCTTCTCTCTTCTCTTCTCTCTTCTCTTCTCTCTTCTCTTCTCTCTCTTCTCTTTCTTTTTCTCTTCTCTTTTCTCTTCTTCTTCTTCTTCTTCTCTTCCTCTCTCTCTCTCTCCTCTTCTCTCTTCCCTCTCTCTTCTCCTCTCTCTTCTCTCTTCTATTTCTACCTTCTATATTCCCTCTTCTCTTCTATATTATATTATATATTATATACTTTGAAGGTAATCGGTGAGATATAATTGTTACACTGTTAGTAACTGATGGTGTATGGGATATACACCCTCAGTCATTTCAAACCATACTCGGGCTTCGCTCTCGTATGGTATGAAATTACTGAGGGTGTATATCCCATACACCATCTTTTACTAACAGTGTAACTTATAATACTCAGCAACAGATAGATTTGTTAAGACGATATGATTTAGACAAAAGTTTTGTTGTTGACATTTTAAGTTGTTGAGGAAAGCTCTTGAAGCAGTCAGTTTTCATGCAAGAAACTAAAATTATTGTGAATCGTAAGGGCATCCATATAAAGTTATCAAATTTCCTATTACAATAAAAAAAGTTCCTGAAAAAATAAATTCTAAAATTTCCTATTTTTGAAGATGCTGCTTCAGCCAAGCAGCTCGTCTAAGTTATCATACCATGAAACAATTCTTCATAATGACGACCTATGTAAAAGACTGAGCCAGTCCGATTGAGTGAGCTTTATTTTCAAATTCGGCATACCTCGCTTATTATCATTGATAAAGGTAAAGGAAGCTTGGTTCCCTTCCTGTTTCAAATTTATCAAGCGGTTCGAGACAGGAACCAGACATGAAACTGCCAAGTGGCACTTAAAACGCTGTTACGCTGGCAGTGCTTTCCTCAGGATTTTTGTCAGTCGCCCTTGGGCTGATAGGGGTGGTTCAGGAGGGGTGTCCCCTCCCGATGTAGATTTTTAAAAAATTTAACGTGTCAATTCATGTTCTGTGCTGCGTTATAACTCAAAGAAAAACAGTGTCAAAAGACATTATTTGGTGCGCTATGACTCTTCAAGAAAATCCCCCAGTCATTAAGAAAAATATATAATTTTTTTATATTGTTTAATTGTTTTAAAACTTTACCACACAGATAGTAAAACCTCGACTCGAACGATTCCCCAATACATCTGTTTCAACCCGACTCTATTACTGTATACTTACTACTTTTCAAGTTTCTGTTTATTACCCGATAATCCCGTTTATTCCGCTTGTATAAATCTATTTCTGGTAAATATATACGATAAAAGCTCTCAATTATTTCTTTAACACAAACCTTGCAATTTTTCTATAGTATCAAATAAATTTTAAGTGACTATATATAGATTTGATGAAATATTGCATCTGAACATGCGTCAATCCCCTGATGTGTTGTGTGCTTGTTAAAACACTCAATACACGCATGATTTCTATGCAAATGCCGCAACAGTGTATATGCTGCATAATTTTCGCGCTCTTTTTAATTGAGAAAAAGATTCAACTCAAAATTAATTTGCACTGCTAATTTAAAGCAAGAATATTTTAATGTTGCGGTAACATTTACATTCTAAAGTGTGTTTCAGATTAAAAATGCGTTAACATCGACTTACAAGAATGGGTTTTGGATTACAAATTTAATTATTCCCATTTGAGATTTCAACAAATAGTAACCGTTGCGTTATGAATTAATCGATAATTTGTTTAAACACTTTACGAGTCAAATAATCGTTTTGACCGAATTATGAATAAAATTCACGTTGTCCATGAGGATTTCGACCGGTTGCCATCATCAGTCTTCTACGTATCGATTATCGGACGAAACATTTACAAGTGTGCGTAATTAATTCAGCAAAAATTTGTTAAAGCGCATTATGTGTCGAATAAATGTCAGAAAAAACGAGGTGAATCAAGTTCTATAAATGGACATGATGAAATATACATGTAATGGAATTAAAGGGATCTTTTCACGAAAAAAATTGATTCAGATTCGCAAATTTTCGTTTTAGTTATGATATTTGTGAGGAAACACTTTTACTGAACATTTACTCTAGTCACATATAGCCATTAAATGTATCTTTTGACGATTTAAAAACCTTAAAATTATAAAGCGTTGCAAGGCGAAACAATTGAATAATTTGGAGAGTTCTGTTGTTGTCTTTTAAATTTACCAAACTACGAAGATTGCTGATATAATGTATGAAATACTTAAACTGTGTATAGGCAGAATAGCCGAGAGGGCTAATGCGTTTTTACTTCAGACTTATTCCAGGACTCCGGGGGTCACTGGTTCAAGCCCTGGTACCAGCTACTTTTTTTTCCTTTTTTTAATTTTATTCTTGATTTTTTACTGGAGCTTTTAAGATCCAATGTTAACATTTATCAATATAAAGCATTTAATGACAAACTTCAAAATATGCCAAAATCTGTGAAAAGGCCCCTTTAAATTGTTATCGCATAATTGTAACCGGGAGTTATTTGCACAACTTACTCGCCATAAGTAATTAATTGTTTACCACTTGCAATTAATTTCTCGTATTAATTAGGAGTCATAGGTAACACTTGTTTACAGTAAAAAGGTGTGATGATGATGATGCCCGAAACCGTCTTTAATGTACTGTACTGTACTAGTTACCGGTTTTATATTACGTAAATGGTACAACTTCATGCTAATCAAGCTGCGATAAACTCTTACATCGTGCCCGACATCAATAAAAAATAATGGTTGATAGTTAACCCCGCCCTCCTAAGCATTCGCGTAACCGATTGGACAATGAACATCACAGTTTGATGACTGGAAAGTTACCTGATACATCCTTGTCAGCATTTAAATGACTGTGTAATATGGCTAGAATAATCAATACGCGTGTCTTATCAGTGGATTATCCATTACCCCATGTGGTGTTTATGGCGATTACTTGTGAAAGTAGGTACAGAGTGCTCTTTTAAAACAGGGAATATTGATACACTGATAGAGAAACCTTGATTTTTTTGACAATCTCCACTTTCTTTTACTGATAAATACACTGATCGGAAAATTTCAAGCGCCCCGGGGACTCTGATTTTGAAATTCAAGCGCCCCAGCAAGGGATCATTAAATGGCCTGTGGAAAGCCCTGGCTGGGAAAACCCCAAATGTATTTATTTTTAGATTTCATTGAGAATGTAACCTGCCTCCCAGTTTCGCTGAATGTGTAAAGTTCCCTTTCCCCCCAAATTTTTGTTCACATCCAAAATGTTTCGTACCCCATTTTTCGTACCCATTTTTTTTTTCGTACCCAAATTTTGTTGTACCCAAATATTTTCGTACCAAAATTTTCATACTCAATATTTTTTTTCGTACCCAAAATGTTCGTACCCACATACACAAATGTCGTGATGTACATGTATATAAACTTAAAATGATGCTTTTATATCCATCCTCTTCAAAAGCATTGTCACACCTGTACTGTCAGTACTTTGATTTTTTTTGTATTTGGAATATAATAGCTATGACAACCTACATTGTAAGTAGGCTTTACTGTATAGTCACAGAATTTATCTGTTTTGGAAATTTTTGGACATCCCTTGGTTGCACGTAACAGTCTAGTTATTTATTTCTATTAAAAGCATGGTTTCTGAAAAATCAACAGAAAATAAATTCTTAATTATTTGATGTAAATCTGCTTTATATGGACATAGAGGAAAGACCAGATTGTAATATTGGACAAAATTTAGCTGCTAGTTATTATGAAGTTAAAGGATGATTTTTCCTTTATGTTGTCTTCATATCAATTTCATAGTTTATACAAAGACACTATGGTGACATTACCCTTTTTTTGACAAGGAACAATAACATTTATTTCAGTTACAAAACTTACAATAAAGATACTAGCCTGCAAACATGAAAATTAAAATACTTCTGGCTTAGAAATTGACTGTATTTATAATTTGATACATGAGTAAGAAAACTTTCTTTATTAATTGATTGCATATAAGACTTACCGGTAAATACTGATATTTTTCTGACATTAAACAATGCAAAGCTGAAAATTGTGTTTATTTATTAATTGTTTGAATGTATAACATAAGTATGGAGATGTTTGAAATATAAGAAAATCCTGACAGATTTTAACTCTTTCAGTGCGGGAACCGAATTTTGAAGGCCTGTGCAAACAGTTTGGATCCAGATGAGACGCCACAGAATGTGGCATCTCATCAGGATCCAAACTGTTTGCTATTCTGAAATTACGCAGACAATATTTTAGCAGACGACAAATTTCCCAGCATGCAAAGGGTTAATCAATCAATTGACCCTTTTTCCCTTCACGTGCAGGGATATACAGCCTAGGGAGGAACTGCGGGTGTGGTATGCAACTAACTTCGCTAGAAAACTGGGCAAGCCTACAGAACCAGATAACATCTCCAGAGGTTCATATCTTTCTCTTTAATTTCATGTTTGTAAGTTCTTATTGCCGTATTCAACTGTTTTCAAGCTAATTTCACTGTTTGGGTTTACATATGTTATTAAGTAATCATTTTGCTAAGAACAAATACTCCATTGCATTTGTGGGAAGCAGAAATATCTCGATTCTATATGAAAAGCACAAAACATTACATTAGCACTGAATATTATTTGTACTTGCGTATTTGTTAATCATTCATAAAAAGATGAGAAAGTATTGTATAATAGTCCGATATAAGCAATTATAATGACAAGATTATAGCTAAGCAGAAGTGAAAAATGTTCTTGGTAGGAAGTATAATTATTGAGAAAGGTACCATTTAAATTACTAAAAAACATAAATATATAAAACTATGTCCAGATATTGCCTTTCAACCAAATCTGTTTGGGACTCAACATATTGGTAGGCATTGAGTCGTAGGCACTAAGTAAAATGTAAATAATGCTTTTTTTATGAGGATGTGTATGATTTTACGTACATTTTTCATCCAAAATCATGCGTAAAAAATGTTATCAAATTAGAAAAATTTCAGGGTTGTGATATCTCCTTCTTTCAGATTATTTCAATGTCAAACTTAATTTTAAAAACGTGATTAACTTTGCTGGATTTATATACAAATGAAAAATTAAATTGAACCCTGTAAGGGTTTGGGCATTTGCCTTACCTTAGGTTGCTCTTAAATCACCCCTTTGTGAATTTGCATGTCTTTTAGTGTTGCTGGGTCACCGCATAGAGCCACTGCATCATGATATGGTAGTAGAAGAGACATTCCTGTCTCCAGAAGATGTGTTTGAGGATGAATCAGCGGTGGAAGATCCCAACAGTACCGAGCCACCTATTGCCAAGGATGTAGGTGTAAGTGTCATCACTCAACATGTACAGTAGTAACTCTAATATTTTCTGACGCTCTTAATACTTCGGACAACCCTGTTTTGCAGCCAAAATAATAATTGTTCAATGCTATTTTACCACAATTCTCCCCTATTGCTGGTGACACATTAATCGTGAAAGTCATGAAACCTGGCAGACAAATGCCTTAAGGCATTGGACCATAAGATTTGCAATTTTTGGTAAATAACTATGTTTACCGTTTATTAAAAATTGTTTCTTTCAACAGCTAAAAGTGAACATATATACAAGAAATGTTAACTATTTAGCATTGTATATAACAAGCACAAGCTAATTTTCATTGAAACAAGTTTTAAGTTTTTTAAGTTTCTCTTGTTGAACACGGATATTTTTTGTCTTTGAATTTTCTGAAACTTGTATTTATATAAACATTTTCATGCACGAAAAAACGCAAGTGCCGGAAAACTTAGAGTAATTACAGTAAATATGTGATAACCACACAAAACAACTGATATGAGTGTAAATTACATTTCTCAATATTCACAGCTATGGAATCACATTGAAAGTAATTACCCAGTTATGTTATGTGAAATCATCACTCAAAATTTGTACTAGCCTTAGGTGATACTTTGATGACCCTCTTTTATAGACGTTCAGATCTTTCCAGTCTGTTGCATATGCAGGTCGCCACAATAAATTTTAAAAATGAAAACTTCAATCTCTAAACCCACTCTGAAACCCACAAGGATCAGGGCTTAAACATTTTGTGAGTTACATTGTTTAGTGTTCCTACATGTAAACTAAGTTTGTTAAAATGTTCAAATCATGCCCCTGGGTCAAAATCATCCACATCCTAGGGGTCACTTATATAGTTATAGAAACAACAAGGCCCAGAGGTAAATATATTTGGCATATAACATCATACGGTAGCACTCTACTACTTTTGTTCAAATCATGACCCTGGGGGTCAAAATGGAACCCCGCCCTACTGCCCTCTACTGTATAAAGAGCAAATTAAAAATTCATCTTTGAAACCGCAAGGCTAGAAGTTTTGGAAGTTTAAGTGTACCATCGCATAGTTGGCCAACCCCCTATGTATATAGCAATAGTGAAAACTTAAAAAAAATCAATGCCTTTTTAGCTCACCTGATTGCTCAGGTGAGCTTTTGTGACCGGTCTTTGTCCGTTGTCCATCCGTCCGTCCACATTTGTTCGTAAACACTCTAAAAGCCACATTTATTTCCGATCTTCATAACACTTGGTCAAAAGCTTTGTCCCAATGAAATCTTGGTCGAGTTCGAAACTGGGTCGTGCAGGGTCAAAAACTAGGTCACTAGGTCAATAAAAGGAAAAAACTTGTAAACACTGTAGAAGTCACATTTCATGCCCAATCTTCATGTAACTTTGTCAAAATGTTTGTCTTTATGATATGTTGGTTGAGTTCAAAAGTGGTTCCGGTCCGTTGAAAAACATGGCCGCCAGTGGGCAGGTCAGTTTTCCTTATTTGGCTATAGAGAAACCTTTGTAAACACTCTGGAAGTCACAATTTTTGCCTAATCATCATGAAAGTTGGTCAAAACATTGGTTTTATTGATTTCTCGGACGAGTCTAAAATGGTCTAGATTGGTGAAAAACATGGCCGCCAGTGGGCGGGGCATTTTTCTCTTTATGTATATAGTGAAAACATGTGAACACTCTAGAAGTTACATTTTTGGCCCAATTTTCATGAAATTAGGTCAGAACATTTGTTTTCTTGATATGAAAGTTGAGTTGGAAAATGGTTCCGGTCCGTTGAAAAACATGGTTGCCAGGGGGACGGGCAGTTTTCCTTATATTTATATAGCAAAAAGGCTTGTAAACAATCATGAATTAAGGTCATGTAACATGCGAGACAACTCTTCTAAATATTGCATTTAAGTTTACAGTAGTAACTCCCCATTGACTATTAATGTTTTCATTATAATACAGTGTATTTTCTAGAGGGCACATTTCTTTTCCGATCTTCATGAAATTTGGTCAGAAGCTTTGTCCCAATGATATCTCGGTCTAGTTCGAAACTGTGTCATGCCGGGTCAAAAACTAGGTCACTAGGTTAAAAAAAAAGAAAAACCTTGTAAGCACTGTAGAAGTCACATTTTATGCCCAATCTTCATGAAACTTTGTCAAAATGTTTGTCTTAATGATATGTTGGTTTAGTTCAAAAGTGGTTCTGGTCTGTTGAAAAACATGGCCGCCAGTGGGCGGGGCAGTTTTCCTTATTTGGCTATAGAGATACCTTGTAAACACTCTAGAGGCCACATTTTTTTGTCCGTTCTACATCAAACTTGGTCAGAAAATTTGTCCCAATGATATCTCGATGGAGTTGGAAACTGGGTCATGCTGGGTCAAAACTAGGTCACTAGGTAAAAAAAACAACAACCTTGTAAACACTGTAGAAGTCACATTTCATGCTCAATCTTCATGTAACTTTGTCAAAATGCTTGTCTTAGTGATATGTTGGTTGAGTTCAAAAGTGGTTCTGGTCCGTTAAAAAACATGGCCACCAGTGGGCGGGGCAGTTTTCCTTATTTGGCTATAGAGAAACCTTGTAAACACACTAGAAGTCACAATTTTTGCCCAATCATCATGAAAGTTGGACAAAACATTTGTTTTATTGATATCTCAGACAAGTTTGAAAATGGTACGGATCTGTGAAAAACATGGCCGCCAGTGGGCGGGGCATTTTTCTCTATATGTATATAGTGAAAACATGTGAACACTCTAGAAGTCACATTTTTGGCCCAATTTTCATGAATTTGGTCAGAACATTTGTTTCCTTGATACGAGAGTTGAGTACAAAAATGGTTCTGGTCAATTGAATAACATGGTTGCCAGGGGGGGGGGGGTGCAGTTTTCTTATATATATAGTAAAAAAGCTTGTGAACACTCTAGAAGTCACATTTTTTTCCCAATCATGAAATTTGGTGAAATGATTGGTTTCATATTTATCTCAGATGAGTTTGCAAATGGTCCCGATTGGTAAAAAAACATGGCCGCCAGGGGGGGTGGGGCTAGTTTTCCTTATGTGACTAGAAAGAAACCTTGTAATCGAACACTAGAAGTCTAATTTTTTGCCTAATCATCATGAAACTTAGTCAATACATTGGTTTTATTGATTGGTCGGACAAGTTGGAAAATGAGATCGGTGAAACACACTTTTTAGCTCACCTGATTGCTCAGGTGAGGTTTAAGAATTGGTCTTTGTCCGCTGTCCGTTCGTCCACATTTGGTTTGTCAACACTCTAGCATTCACACTTCTCAAGCATTCTTTATGAAAGTTGCTGAAAGATCTCAGTCAAGTTTGATAATGAGCAAAATCACATACTTAATGCCATACTGGTTATTATTGCCCTTAGATTGTCCAAATTTTCATTGTATTATACAAAATCCTTGTAAACACTCTAGAGGTCACAAGTTTGTTTCAGATTTTATGAATCTTGGTGGTCAAAATATTTATTTTTGTAAGCAAAGTTTAATGTTTGGTAAGGGTGGTCAACTCAAAATATAAGTCACCAGGTAAAATCTTACAAAAAAACAAAAACACTCCATACGCCAGAGTTTTGGTTCAATAATGATGAAACTTGACCAGGCTGTTTGTCTGGACAATATCTAGGTCAAGTTTAAAAGATTAAATGAACTAACTCCTCTCAGGTGAGCGAACTAGGGCCATCTTGGCCCTCTTGTTTTAATGCCTATTTACCAAATTATGCAAATGAAATGGTCCATAACTTTCTTGCATTCATCTGCAAATTTTTTTTGCCATTATCTTGGTGTAAAAACACATTTGTGATATTTCACAGAATATTCGCAAATAAATATCATTCTGATTAAACTTTCTGTCAATAATTCAAGGGGAAAAGCTGGGTTTCCAATTATAAGAGTCATGAACAATGATTGTTTTGGTTTATAAACAGGGTGTTGGAAAAATATTCACAGTAGTCACAATATTGTAGCACGGTGAGCATGGAGCCATTGGCCTGCATTGTTTGTTTTTTTTCGTCCAGTATTTGGCCCCATTCCCAATGGAAAAAAGTAGATAGTTTTCCTAAGTGGGAGCTAAAAATTCTCAATTGAAGGCTCATTTATTTTTTATTAGCTCATCTATTTTTTTAACCTTGGCGTTGGCGTCCGGTTATGTTTTGTGTTTGAGTCCGCTTTTCTCATAAAGTATCAATGCTATTGCATTCAAACTTTGTACACTTACTAACTATCATGAGGGGACTGGGCAGGCAAAGTGTCATATATATGGCATGCATTTTGACAGAATTATGTGCCCTTTTCATACTTAGAAAATTGAAAATTTGGTTAAGTTTTGTGTTTAGGTCCATTTTAATCCTTAAGTATCAAAGCTATTGCTTTCATACTTGCAACACTTACTAACTATCATAAGGGGACTGTGCAGGCAAAGTAATGTAACTATGACTGGCATTTTGACAGAATTATGTGCCGTTTTTATACTTAGAAAATTGAAAATTTGGTTAAGTTTTGTGTTTAGGTCCACTTAATTCCTACAGTGTCAAAGCTTTTGCTGTCATACTTGCAACACTTATTAACTATCATAAGGGGACTGTGCAGGCAAAGTTATGTAACTCTGACTGGCATTTGGACGGAATTATGGGCCCTTTATACTTAGAAAATTGAAAATTTTGTTAAGTTTTGTGTTTTGGTCCACTTTACCCCTAAACTATCATAGATATTGCTTTCATACTTGGAACACTCGCAAACTATCATAAGGGTACAGTAAAAGGACAAGTTGCATAACTCTGGTTGTCATTTTTACGGAATTATGACCCTTTTTTGACTTAGTAACTTTGAATATATGCTTAAATTTTGTGTTTTGATCCACTTTACTTCTAAGGTATCAAGGCTATTGCTTTCAAACTTAAATACTTTCATGCTTTCATGAGGTTACTGTACCTGGCAAGTTGAATTTTACCTTAACCTTTGAATGACCTTGACTCTCAAGGTCAAATTATTGAATTTGGCTAAAAATGCCATAACTTCTTTATTTATGATTAGATTTGATTGATACTTTGACAAAACTACTCTTACCTGACATACCACAATAGACTCCACCCAAACCATCGCCCGTGCCCCCCCTCGCACCCAAGAATCCCCACCCCCACCCCCCCCCACCACCCCCCCATCCCCCGATTTTTTTTTCCTTTTTTTTTCCTTTTTGGAACATAATGTAAAATAAATGTCCACACCCCCACACAATGCACCCCTCTTCACTCCACCCCTCCCTCCTTTGTGATTGAAAATGAGAGTCCCTTCATCTTTAAAAAGAAAATAGATGAGCGGTCTGCACCCGCAAGGTGGTGCTCTTGTTTTTTATATGCTCATCTATTTTTTTAACTTGACGTCGGCGTCCGGTTAAGTTTTGTGTTTAGGTCCGCTTTTCTCATAAAGTATCAAAGCTATTGCATTAAAACTTTGTACACTTACTTTCTATCATGAGGGGACTGGACATGCAAAGTTGCATAACTCTGGCATGCATTTTGACAGAATTATGTGCTCTTTTCATACTTAGAAAATTGAAAATTTTGTTAAGTTTTGTGTTTAGGTCCACTTTATTCCTAAAGTATCTAAGCCATTGCTTTCATGCTTTCAACACTTACTAACTATCATAAGGGGACTGTGCAGGCAAAGTTATGTAACTCTGACTGGCATTTTAACAGAGTTATGGCCCGTTTATCCTTGTGTTTTGTGTTTTGGTCCACTTTACTCCTAAAGTATCATAGCTATTGCTTTCAGACTTGGAACACTCGCAAACTATCATAAGGGGACTGTACAGGACAAGTTGCATAACTCTGGTTGTCATTTTGACAGGATTATGGCCCTTTTTTTACTTAGTTACTTTGAATATAGGCTTAAATTTTGTGTTTACATCCACTTTACTTCTTAAGTATCAAGTCTATTGCTTTCAAACTTCAAAAACTTTCATACTATCATGAGGGTACTATACCTGGCAAGTTGAATTTTACCTTGACCTTTGAATGACCTTGACTCTCAAGGTCAAATGATTAAATTTTGCTAAAATTGCCATGACTTCATTATTTATGATCAGATTTGATTGATACTTTGACAAAACAACTCTTACCTGACATACTACAATAGACTCCACCCAAACCATCCCCTCCCCCCTCACCCCCCAACAATTTTTTTTTTGCATTTTTTTTTTTAAGGATCATCTTATAAATGACCACACCCTCACACTATACTACCCCGACCCCCCCCCCCAAATAAAACATGGTTAAAAAACAAAAATATTTATTTTTATTATTTAATTTTTGAAAGACCGTCCAACTATCCCACCCAAGAACCCCCCCCCCCCCCCCCAATTTTTATTTCTTATTTTTGGAAGATAATGTAATAAATGACCACACCCCACACTATACGCCTCTCTCCCCACCCCTCCATCTTTTTATGCCCACGGATCGAAAGATCGGGGGTATATTGTGTTTGGCCTGTCTGCCATTGTATGTGTGTGTCCCAAACTTTAACCAAAACTTTAACCTTTGTCATAACTTGCAATATTCAAGAAAGCAACTTGATATTTGGCATGCATGCGAATCTCATAGAGCTGCACATTTTGAGTGGTGAAAGGTCAAGGTCATCCTTCAAGGTCAAAGGTCAAATTTATGGCTTCAAAGCGGCGCAATAGGGGGCATTGTGTTTCTGACAAACACATCTCTTGTTTTATTGAAGTATTTAGATAGGTCCCTTCACCTTTAAAAAGAAAAATAGATGAGCGGTTTGCACCCGCAAGGCAGTGCTCTTGTTTTTTAAGATCTCCCCATTAAGTTCAGCTGGTATCCAGCTCTTAAAGCCAGACCTTTGTAAATATAATATTGAAAACACTTCATTTATCAATTTGAAGAATTTGTTAGCAAAACAAATACAACACTAATTTTCCAATTTTAGTGGACCCCGCCCCTTTCAAAATGGTGAGAAAAAAACACTGTTGGCAGTTATCATATGGCAAGATCCACTTTGAAACATTTTTCTCTCCAGGGTAGTGCAGCTCAGAGTCTTCCTAAGGGGAAGATTATCAAGGGTGTCTACTGCCCTCGCTGCGGTCACACGTTTGCCACGCAAGCAGAAATGGTTCAACATCTCCGCGTGCATGTCAAGGCAGCCATTTCTGCATCCAATGTTAACAAGAGACCACCTGGTCGACCCCGAAAGCATCCTTTAAAAGGTAGACATAGTGTGTGCAAACTACAACCAGAATTAAACTGGTGTGATTTGCCTTTATTCAACTGGTGCGATTGGCTTTCATTAAATTGTTGTGATTCCCCTCAATTTAACTGGTGTGATTTGCCTTTATTTAACTGGTGTGATTCCCCGCGGATGGGTTGTTCAGGGGTTGTTTCAGAGATTCATGGAAATTTGTAAAAAAAATGAGGGAGGCGCCTATTTTATAAATGGCGCGTGGTAAAGTGTTGTTTTATGAACACTGTATCAGTGTTGACCATATTTTCAAGGTAAAGATATTGAGCTCAACCGCAAGCTTGCCGTGATTGTTCACATGGATCGGAGCACCTTTTTTTATCACATAAATGTTCACTTTGCTTATCTAATATGTTAAATGTGAAGTTAAAAAGGTTTCCATAAATAAATCTTGTAATGAAATTTAAAGGGGCCTTTTCACAGATTTTGGCATGTACAGTAGACTCTCTTTAAACTGGACGGTCTGGGGACCGGCCTGATCGTTCGGTTTTCAGAGAGTTCCGGTTTACCAAGAGCATGTATATTGCCGAAATATACATTGTATGCATTGTGTACAAAATCATATAAGAATACAACAAACCATATACATGTATATGTTCCATGTGATAACTGTACTCATGCATGTAAGGTTTATGTTCAAAGCATTCTTAAAAAAATTGTTTTTATTCAATTAATAGTAAAAAACATTCCATACCGACTTGTTTTAATTAATCCAAAAGTGAGTATGGTGCTTTATACATGTACATGTACATAGGTAACATTTGTCATATAGGCGAGTGAGTCGTGTTCGAGTTCGCTATAAATAGCTCTGAATTAATTAAACCTCAAAGACAATTTTGACGAATAACGATTTGAGAAGACTTGTAGATTTAAAACTATGAATGCTGAAGGTGCGTTTGAAATTAAGAAAAGGCAATGAATGAATTTGCAGACAGATGGATGGATATTTAACAGTCATATTTCTCACATTTTTATCTGACAAACAAAAAAACAACCATTTAAGCGTTAAAAACATGGCTATGAGATCATTTAAACTACCCGAGAAGATCACAAGAAAGTGATCGTCGCAACGGCATGCATTAATTTTGTAATTAAATTGTTTATCATAAGCTTAATAAAACAATCGAGTCAATCACTTTTTGGTGTTACTGCACATCTATTATAGACATTCACAGTTTGTTTTACATTATTTAATCGGACTTCTTTAGCGCAGTAACGACTTGACACCTTTATGGTATGTTTAATCCGATTATCAATGATTGCGCGAGTAAAATGTGTGACACCGCACGCGCTGTGCTGAATAGATATTGTAATTTTCACGCCTCGGGCATCATGAGAATTTGGAACATCCGGTGTACTCAATGTATTTTACATTTAAAATGACCAAATTCACGGAGATATCTGTTTGGTTTCCGGTTTTGAGAGTGTTTGGTTTATTTAACATTTTTAACAAAGAAATAGAAGGAGAAAATATGGGACTGGGCCGACCGTTCGGAATCGGGAGAGTTCCGGTATTCAGAGAGTCCGGTATTGGCAGAGTCTACTGTATTGAAGTTTGTCATTAAATGCTTTATATTGATAAATTTACACATTGGACCTAAAAATCTTCAGTAAAAAACAAAAATATAATTTTTTTTTAAAGAAAAAAAGTAACCCTCAACTGGATTCAAACCACTGACCCCTGGAGTCCTAAGGTAAAAGTCTTCTGTTTAGACCACTCGACCATGAGTATGTGCTCTTGCTTTGAGGAGATGTATTTTTACTTTATATAAGAAATCATTTTTAAAAAATATAACGACAACAACATAACTTTCCAAATTATTCAATCGTTTCGCGTTGCAATGCTTTATAATTTTTCAGGTTTTTAAATCGTCCAAAGATGCATATAATGGATATTTTAGAGCATGGTAAATGTTCAGTAGATCTATTACTATATTATTTCCTCATAAAATATCATTACTAAAATGAAAATTTGCCAATCTGAAACAATGTTTGTTAATTTTGTCAATTTACCAAAACATGAAAAGGCCCCTTCAAGTGCGTATTTAAATGTCTTCGCGAAGTCAAAATCAGTCAACAGAATTTTTCTCCCCTCGGACTTCACCTCAATCACACCCCTGCAAGTGTTGTGATTCCCCTTTCAAAAGATTTGCTTACTATGAAGTCTTATTAATATTGTTGTTTATACCTCTTGTACTCTAGACTGCAGTTCATATTAAACAAACTGAAATATACAGAAATGCAACAACTGAAGAATCATGATGCTTTGTGGGGGCTTTCTTCTCAATTGAATGATCTATATGGGCTGTGCTCTGTGAAACGGGGGTGTTATGAATGTGCAGTCCACACAGGCTAACCAGGGAGGAAACATTCCGCTTTTATGCTATTTTTTGTTTACAGAATATCTCCTCTTTGCAAAAATCCAGTTTGACGGAAAGTGTCGTCCCTGATTAGCCTGAGCAGACTGCAGAGGCTAATCTGGGACAACATTTTACGCACATGCATTAAAGTTAAACCCCCCTTTTCACAGAGCACAGTCCATATTTTTCCAATATTTGTTTGTTTGCAGAATCCACTCCCCATAGTGGTGTGAAAAAGAGAGGCCGGGGAAGGCCTTCTGTGAAAGGAGTTGTACTGTACTCCAAAACAATCAGCAATAAAAGGTACCTTGAAGGCCATTCAGGCCAACCATCTTATAACTGACATATAACCCCTGACAGAAATGTTAGCAAAGATGTGGAATGTGTTTTAAAATTAACATTAATGAATAGTATTAGTTATACACACAAATGGAATGTACAAGAAATGCAATGGAAGAGAGGTTTGTGCTTTCAGACTGATCTCTTGTACACGAGGTTTGTTCTTTATTTGAAGTAAAATATTTAAATTTTGTTTAAACACCACCTTGATACTAAAGTATTTATATTTTTTTTAGAGAAAGGAATTCAGAGAATGGTTCAAGTGATGAGGATGACCTTGACCCTGATGATGACCCAGATCATGAGTTCTCACCACAAGAGTCATGCACTGTGACCCCAGTGAGGTCAAACCCCAGACGAAGCACAAGGGGCAAACGCAGCAAGCTTGATTCGGATTATGTGTACACTCTCAACACAAAAGAAGAAAAAGAAGATGACCTAGAAGGTTTAGATGATGAAGGGGATGCTAATGAGAAAGACGAAACTGCTATCCACAATAAAACTAGTGCTGTCAAAACAGGTGCTAAACGAGGTCGTGGAAGACCAAGAAAAGTAAGAGCTGATGATCAGATGGTATCTGAATATACAAACGAGGCTACAGTGACTGATAATGCAACAGATGGTGTGGAACAGGAAAATGCAGATAGTCTGAATGAAGTGTCCCACACATACAAAAATGGTGTGGTAGGAGACAGAACTTTAATAGTGGTCAATCTGGAGGAATCCAAGAAAAGTTTTGGAGGGAATAGTGAGGTTTTTAGTATTGTAGTGGAAAATGGCAAACATTCTTATGATGCATCTTATGGTGGGGGTAATGTTCTAGAAGCAACAAAACATGAGAATGATCATATTGCAGTTGGAATTAAACAGACAAGTGTAAATATTAAAGATGAATTGGACAAAAACGGACTTGAAAGTTTTGATACCGCTGATGATATAAATAATGAGCTTTCTACTGGAGAGGTTCACAAAGACACATTCAAAGGGCAAACTGCAGATTTAGCAGATGAAAATACAGAAACACCACATAATTCAGTTTACAAAATTGAAATTAATATAGAAAATAGTGATAATCCAACCTCCAGTGACCAAATAGAAAAAAGTACAGGAGAAAGTAATCAAAACAACATTACCATGATGGACGACACACAACATTTGCCAAGTGATAACCAGCCAACATTGCAATCTGTTGATGAAAATTATCCAACGCACAAAGACTCTGAAGACACTGGTCCAGAATCTACTGACACACAAGTGGAAGCAATTAAGGAGCCTGAGGTGACCACTGCGGATAGTGAGTCACTGGTGAACATGTTCGAGGAGACCGGCGACAACCTATTCATGTGCGTCCTCTGTGATGAATCATTCCCAACAGATGCCAGCGTAAACGAACACATCATGAGACACAACGAGGGGGACAGAGGGGCGTGCAAATACTGCGGCACGGAGTTGTCCGCTCTGAGGGATGTTCTGGAGCACAGAAAGGACTGCAAGGTGCTTGTGGTCAAGTTTGAGTGTGATATCTGCCAGCAGGCCTTTAAATCGGCCCACTATCTGTACAGGCATATGGTGATGCACACTGACACGTTTATCTGTAGGAAATGCAGGAAGACGTTCTCGAGGAAAGATTCCTTGCAGAAGCATGTTTTAAAGGTAATATTCCAAAAAAGTGACCTCTGCTATTATAAAAACAGAGTTAAATGTATGTGCAAAGTGTTATCCCAGATGAGTCTGTGGCTGATCTGGGAAGTACTTTCCGCTTTACATGCCTTAAGCCCAGTTTTCCCATAACCAGGCTACATTGTTAAAATAAAAAGTTTGTCATTAAAGGCTATATCATATAACTGAAAATATTAAGATTTATCAGATCAGATAATAACTATCCAAACTATGACAAATTTCCTTTTTGACCAAATCTGCAAATACAAGATCACTGTATGTAAAAAGCATTTAAAGTATTCTGTTTTTCCCTTGAAACTTGAAGAAAACTGTTTGTGTACAATCTCTTTATTTCAAGTAAAACTTGTTCAACAGTTCGTATCCGTTTACAATATACCAATATATACAAGATACAATTGCATGGTCACAACAGGTCATTGTTCAAATAGTAAATTAGTAAATTTATAACTATCAGTTAAATAATTTACATTGCCCCAATATGTTTTCTGTATAACTATTAGCCCAGTATTGCCATCTATCATTTATCGTGTATTCTATTGCTGTACAGTGCTGCCCGGCTTTTGCGAAGGACTATAAGATCCACTACTGCGAGGTGTGTCATCGCGTTTTCTCCACAGCACCAGGGCTGAGCAGGCACTCAGAGAAGTGCAAGTCTGTAGGATGCAGCACCTGCAGCAAGATCTTTGTCACAAAGGATGACCTCAACATACACAAATGTCACCACACAGCAAATAAAGATGAGGTAACAATGTAAAATGGTCTACTCAGTAATTGTATTTGGTATAAAAACACCAGTGGAATTCAAGCATAAGTATAACTTGACTTCCTCTGATCGTTTTCTATAAGCCTAGCATTTATTTATTTATTTGCTACCAATTAGCAAATAAAAAAACAAAAACAGTTCAGCTTGCCAAGCAGTCTGTATGATGTATTGACAACTCTCCTTTCTAATTCCGATCAGCACTTAATGTCTGTTTTTCTTCTTATTCTGTCTACCCTTTTATGAACTTATGGCCCCAATTTCAGCCTACCATGGATTTCAACAGATTTTGAAAACCAGGAGTCAATTGACCTTGTGCTTGAACAATTCAGAGATCAAATGACATTTTCAGGGACAAATAACATTTTTAGCTCAGCTGTTTTCGGAGAAAACCCGAGGTATTGTCATAGCCAGCTGGGCGTCTGCTGTCCGGCATCTGCCATCAGGTGTCTGCCGTCCGGCATCTGCTGTCCGCCATGCTAAAACCTTAACATTGGCTCTAAAATCAAAGTGCTTCCGCCTACAACTTTAAAACTAAATATGTAGATGCACCTTGATGAGGTCTATACGCCTCACTCATTTTTTGGTCACTAGGTGAAAGGTCAAGGTCACTGTGACCTCTAAAAATAAAATCAAAACTGCACCAGCAGCTGAGCGTTGGCACCTGTCATGCGGCGCTCTTGTAAGATAATGATGTTAATGATGTTAAGAGTTACTATTCTTCATATTTATTAAAAAAAATGCACTTGCATAAAATTTAGTGAATTACAAATCTAAAATCAAAGCGCTGAAGGTCTTGGGCTATATTAAGTGTGCTTGGGAAGAAGTATTGTCCGAATTTCTACCTTTGTCCAAATTTAACCCATTCATGCCTAGTGGACTCTCCCATCCTTCTAAATTGGATCAATTTATTTCCAAAATTCAGGATGTCTAGTATACTTATTTCTATATTAAGAATATTTCCTTCAAACAGTGCAGACCCTGATGAGATGCCACATCATGCGGCGTCTCATCTGGATCTACGCTGTTTGCCAAGGCCTTTCTAGAGGCTAGGCATAAATGGGTTATACGGATTGACCCTAGCGGTTGAGTGCAGAAGCTCAGAGACTGTAAGAAAAGACAATATTTGTTTATATACTACAGTTTACATATACGGTGCAGGACTACACGATACTGTTGGTTGGAACGATAACCTTTTGTTCAACTCTACAGATCTGATAGGGGTTCGTCTACATAGGCGGTGAAGATATACAACACAAACATGACTGCAAAAAACTGTTAATGTTGGCGTCAAAAAAACTTTCAATAGCCTAAAATAGCTTTTTATCACATGCCATTCCCTGTTTCCCATGTAATATAACCATTACATATTTTTATGCCCCCAGATTGATAGATCGCGGGTATATTGTTTTTTTCCTGTCTGTCTGTCATTCTGTCCCAAAACTTTAACCTTAGTTAAAGTTTGATAACTTATGCAATATTGACCATAGCAACTTGATATTTACCATGCATGTGTATCTCATGGAGCTGCTCATTTTGAGTGGTGAAAAGTCAAGGTCATCCTTCAAGGTCACAGGTCAAATATCATTGTATTTTTTTCTCTAAAACTTTAACCTTCGTTAAAGTTTTGTCATAACTTTTTAATATTGAACACATCAACTTCATATTTGGCATGCATGTGTATCTCGTAGAGCTGCTCATTTTGAGTGGTGAAAGGTCAAGGTCATCATTCAAGATCAAAAATTGAAAACAAAAATCATTTCTCCATTCAGTCGCTTACTTCTTGTTGAGCTGCACATTTTGAGTGGTTAAAGGTCAAGGTCAACCTTTAAGGTCAAAGGTCAAATGTATGGCTTCAAAGCGGCGCAGAAGGGGGCATTGTGTTTCTGACAAACACATCTCTTGTTTTATATTACACATGTGTAATACAACATTTTTAAGCGTTTTCATTGGCTTAGTTTTCGTTTATTGACCAATCGCATTTTGTTATTTTGCTGAAATGACGTTGCAACGTCAAATGATGTCACAAAATGTAAACAACATTCGGAATTTATCATTATGTTTGCGTAAATATTTATTTAATTGCTCATTTAAAAGCATGTGATTAAAAAGATCTGACACTCGTCATATCATACCATATTTTATTAGTCGTCCAGGAAATTCATTAGTTAGCTCGCCAAAGGCTCGCTTACTAACAAAATTCCTGAACTTGCTTAATAAATTATGGTATGATATGACAACTCGTGCCAGATCCTATATTTATGACATAATTAACAGATCATGAAAACACTCAAAAGAAAATCCACTTACTCTGATAAAGAACGGTGTACAGATTGTGTACTTTGTCTCATGTAGAACTTTTCGCGCTCGATTTGCGTGCTCGATCTGCGCAGTGAAATATCATATCCGGTTACTTGGTCTATTTGCGAGAATGATTGTGAATGTTTGTTTTTTTATGCCTCTGGTAAGGTGGCATATAGCAGTTGAACTGTCCGTCAGTTAGTATGTGTGTATGTTATTCTGTCCGTCCATCCAAAAACATTAATGGCCATAACTTTTTTAATATTGAAGATAGCAACTTGATATTTGGCATGCATGTGCATCTCACGTTGCTGCACATTTTGAGTGGTGAAAGGTGAAGGTCAAGGTCATTCTTCAAGGTTAAATGTCTAATATATGGCGTCTGTCCGTCCGTCAAAAAACTTTAACATTGGCCATAACTTTTTCACTATTGAAGATAGCAATTTGATATTTGGCATGCATGTGAATCTCATGGAGCTGCACATTTTGAGTGGTGAAAGGTCAAGGTCATCCTTCAAGGTCAAATGTCAAATATATGGCATCTGTCCGTCTGAAAACTTTAACATTGGCCATAACTTTTTCAATATTGAAGACAGCAACTCGATATTTGGCATGCATGTGCATCTCACGGAGCTGCACATTTTGAGTGGTGAAAGGGGAAGGTCAAGGTCATCCTTCAAGGTCAAATGTCTAATATATGGCGTCTGTCCGTCCGTCCAAAAACTTTAACATTGGACATAATTTTTTCACTATTGAAGATAGCAACTTGATATTTGGCATGCATGTGTATCTCATAGAGCTGAACATTTTGAGTGGTGAAAGGTGAAGGTCAAGGTCATCCTTCAAGGTCAAATGTCTCATATTTGGTGTCTGTCCGTCCGTCCGAAAACTTTAACATTTGCCATAACTTTTTCAATATTGAAGATAGCAACTTGATATTTTGCATGCATGTGTATCTCATGAAGCTGCACATTTTGAGTGGTGGAAGTTCAAGGTCAAGGTCATCCTTCAAGGTCAAAGGTAAAAAAAATATTTTAAAAAAATCAAAGCGGCGTTCTTGTGAGCTGCACATTTTGAGTTGTGGAAGGTCAAGTCATCCTTTAAGGTCAAAGGTAAAAAAAATTTTTTAAAAATTTCAAAGCGGCGTTATCATGAAGCTGCACATTTTGAGTGGTAGAAGTTCAAGGTCAAGGTCAAAGGTAAAAAAAAAATATAAATTCAAAGTGGCGCAATAGGGGGCATTGTGTTTCTCACGAACACATCTTTTGTTTAATTTTCGTTTTTTCTGGAATGATTTGTTTACGCAAAATAAAATAACAATATTTTAAAATATGTTTAAAAAAATGTCTCAGAAAAAAAATCTTCTTACTGTCTCCGTGAATACTTGTATCGTTTCGGCCTAGACCGTCAAGTGAGGAATGTATTATCGCATGAATATGTTAACAATAAATATTATGTCGTAGTCAATGCTAAGCAATTTTGATTCAATATTTTTTTTTACATTTTTATGACACTGTCATGTTATATAGTGATGTTCTGTATTTACAAGGCGGGTTATTGAGATCTGCGAAGAACTAGTTTTATTGTGCATGAATTAAGTGGTAAATCAGAGTTTTGGGAATTTGGTTTTTTGCAGCCAGCCAATTCGGATAGGCTCAGAAATTTGTATCATTACTATGGCCAGGCCAAAAACATTGCATGATAGGAAACACATTTTGGAATTAGTTTTTTGTTTGGATTTGAGTCAAAATAATGCAAGGGAGATTATTTGAAGGAGTAAAATGTTCTTTCATCAGAACCCAGTATTCTGCTTCAATTGAAATCACTGGCCTGCTCAGAAGCAAAGTGAAAATGGCTATATGCAACCAGCATTAAACCAGAACAGCCTGCTCGTCAATATCTTAATGTTGGAAATAAAGGCTTCAAAACTTGAGTCTAGTAGGAAAGGGACTACAGATGTGTGCATCTGATTCTGAGTCGTAAAGGTTTACGGACTTTCAAGAGATAACGGATATATAGGATAGTACCTTATTGTGGTATTAGGGACAATTTGCTCCAATCGCTTCTAGAGCTGAGATCACTATTCAAGATCGAACAGATATTTAGAATATAACGCTATTGTGATGTTATTAGCAGTTTGTATCACATGAGCTGTTTGTATTAAGTTGTATCACACCAGACCCGACACAACACACGAGCATAACACCACAATAAGGTTATGTTGGAATTATTGTTCCTACTTGCTGTTTGCAGTCCGCTCGCTACTCCTGTGGGCAGTGCTCCAAGTGCTTCCAGTCCATGTACTACCTCCAGCAGCACCGACTTATACACAAGAACATGCACTCCTGTGACAAGTGTGGCCGTAACCTTGCCAACAAGGACGACCTTGAAACACACAGGTCTAGACATCTTTAGCTAGGCGTATATGAGTCCCACTGTCGAAAAACTGGGTTTAATGCTTGTGCGTTAAGTGTAATCTCAGATTAGCCTGTGCAGTTGGGTATAATGCTTGTGCGTTAAGTGTCATCTCAGATTAGCCTGTGCAGTCAACTCAGGCTAATCAGGAACAACACCTTGCGCCCAGACTGGCTATTCATTTATGGAATTTTTACGTTTAAAGGGAGCCTCTTCTTCAAGAAAATCTAGTTTAGGCGGAAAGTGGCATCTCTAATTAGTCTGTGCATACTGCACAGGCTAATCTGGTATGACACTGCACATGCATCATGCCCAGTTTTCACAGAGAGAGTCTCATAGGATAAGGCATTGGCAGTGATATGATTTAAACATAGTTAACAGTCATGGTTGGCAAATTTAACTTTAATATGTTGATTGATAAAGTTGTGTTTGATTTTGAAGTAAGTTTTAATAACAGTTTTTCCAGAACAAGACTCAAATGATTAGCGTGACTTTTTAAAGAAAAGTGCCCTTGTTTTCCCTCAGACTGCTGTGTGAAACACTGGAGTCTATCCGGCTGTTTGGTAGTGGGAGATGCGGGCAGTGTGAGGTGGAGTTCAGCAACGGCAAGGCGTTCAGGGAGCACCACCTCTCACATACACATCAGTACCAGTGTGACAAGTGCCTGAAGAGGTACCTACACAATCCACGGCTTAACCCTTTACCTGTCAGAAGCAAAGTGAAAATGGCTATGTGCAAACAGCATGAAACCAGAACAGCCTGCTATTCACTCGCAGTCTGTTCAGGTTTTATGCTGTTTGCCCCTCATCAGTATCTTGGGGTTTGAAATGAAGCCTTAAAAAATTGAATCTAGTTAGAAAGGTCTTAAATTGAATTCAACTTTCAAACGGACTACAAATGCATCAAAATATGTATATAAGTGGGAAAGGGTTAAAAGCTGTTACTCCTGACAAAATATCCAAAATATGTAATGTTCTTTTTTCTTGAATAACATATGTTATTTATAGGGGGTTTATTGGCTTAAAAAACTGTTGCCCCAATAAAAGTGTGACAAGTGATTGTTTTGGTAGCTGTTTGTTGTGTCATTTATTGGCTTAAAAGCTGTTGTCTTTGTTTCTTTAATAATGTAGAGAATTTAATTTTAACATATCATGACAAATGGAAATATAAATGTTTGAGCACCGTTTCTTTGATAAGGTCATCCTACAATAAAGAATTAACAAATATTGCGCCTTTTTCAAGAAAGACATTTAAATAACATCATCCTACATATTCCAACAGGGGGATTGGCCAGGGGATTCTGATTTATCATTTATAACCTTGTATCATACTTAATTTTGGCTGTTTCAGATTTATAAAGATTGGCACCTTAACCAATCATGATTGTCAAGGTGCTGCCACAGATTAATTTTGGCTGTTTCAGATTTATAAAGATTGGCACCTTAACCAATCACGATTGTCAAGGTGCTGCCACAGATTAATTTTGGCTGTTTCAGATTTATAAAGATTGGCACCTTAACCAATCACGATTGTCAAGGAGCTTCCACAGAGTTTGTGTGCTCAGCCTGCAAACGAGGCTTTAAAACCTCAGAAACCCTCGAGAAACATGTGAATGAGGCGGAATGCATGAACTACGCCTGCTCTGCCTGCGATCAACAGTTCCACCTCAAGAGCCACGGCAGAGACCACATGGAGTCGTGTACTGGCGTGTTTTCACCGGACGATCCACCAGTTCTTAGAAAAATCAATGAGGAGAGTTTTATATGCCAGCAGTGTGGAAAGTCCTTCTCCACGAAGAGCAACCTGACTAAGCACATTTTGCTGCACGGCGATAAACAGCACAAGTGTCCGTACTGTGAGAAAGCCTTCCACTTGGACATCTACCTCAAAGAGCACCTATCCGGTGTGCATCTGAATCACTTCAAGTATCAGTGCAACGATTGTGGACGCATGATGAAGTCCAAGACTGGCTTCAATGAGCATGTACGAGTGTTTCACACTAAAAATGCTCAGGTGTACACCTGCCCAGAATGTAATAAGCAGTTCAAACAGAGAGGTAACCTTCGCTCACACATGTTTTCCCATTCGGAAGAGCGTAAATTTGCCTGTGACATTTGTTTAAAATCTTTCAAATATCCTGATCAGTTGAGTAGACATAAACTGGAGCACAGATCAACTGTTAAGTTCTCATGCATAATATGTAACAAGAACTTTTTCCGTAATACGGAACTGAAGAAGCATATTGAACTCTACCATAGTGGCTTAGTGTATGTGTGTGGCGTGTGCAATGCTAGATGTGGGCATAGACATACGCTGGTAAGGCATTATAAGCGCAAGCATCCAGACCAAGTAGGCCTACTTGGACAGGAGGGCTACGTATCATCCCTGCATAAGCATGTGAGCGCAGTTTATGACGCCAATGAGCAAAAGATGGGGGAAGAAGCTAGTGACAATATCAACGATGGTGAGCAGATCGTTATTGACGGGATGTCGTTGCCGAGGGAGGCAGCTGAAGCTTTGCAGAACCTGGCCCTAGGGACTGCGACCCAGAAGCATTACGACATCTTGAAGGAGAAGGGCCTCATTCTACAAGAGCAACCTCAGGGTACCCTCAACGAAAGTAACATCATTGTGCCTCAGGACAGTTACATTAACCCAGATCATGCCACGGTTGGGTCGGACCATGAGGGAACAATCAGCATCTCTACAGAGCAGTTGGAGTCCACCTTTAGGGTGATGCACAATCCTGATGGTTCCTTCACTGTGAATGGCGTGCCTGTACTCCCTCAAGCACTGCAGGGACCGGATGGCCAGATAGTTATACTGCAGATTGTAGACCCAGGCAGCCAGAACACAGAACAGGCTATCTTACATGCTCAGATGGGCAGTGTACCACTCTCAGAAGAGGAAACCCTGGTCTCAACATCAATTCATGAAGACCATGAGCAGGTTTTGACAGCTGAAGAAGAGGCAGACACAACGGATCTGAGCAGTTCTGATGGATATCAGCAGGTTGATATTGTATCTGATGTTACTCATACTGAGGTTGACGAGGAAGTTGTACACTATCCCAAAGTAACTGTTTCCACTAGTCAAGCTGAAATTGCTACACTTGTTACAGAAAACGAAGTTCTGATTACTGAATAAAGAACCATTTCTGCAGTTATATTTTATTATGTGAACAAGTTTACACCCTAGTTATGCATCGACATTAATCTGTAGAAGTGGTGTTTGTATTCTTTAGTTATAAGGAAGATAAATGCATATTTTAAAATAATCTAGTCTGTGAAGTATTTCATTCAATGTGTAATAATTGTTGTTTGTTATTTGTTATTTGCTGACAAATTTTTCTTTGTTTTTACATGATGGATAATGTTAAATTATATTTTAACTGTTTAAAATTAAGTACCTTAGCTCTCTGCTTTGAAATCACTTTTATGGAAATATCTCGATCTGTATCTCTGTATTAACTTGCATGTGCTGTTTTTAAAGGGATCTTTTCACGCTTTGGTAAATTGACAAAATTGAAAAAAGTTGTTTCAGATTCGCAAATTTTCGTTTTAGTTATGATATTTGTGAGGAAACAGTATTACTGAACATTTACCATGGTCTAACATAGCCATTATATGCATCTTTTGACGATTTTAAAACCTAAAAATTATAAAGCGTTGCAACGCGAAACGATTGAATAATTTGGAGAGTTCCGTTTTTGTCATTAAATTTTGTGAAACTACGAAGATTGCTTATATAAGGTATAAAATACTTCAAGTATATGTACTCGGCGGAATAGCTCAGTAGGCTAAAGCGTTTTTACTTTAGGACTCTGGCAGGACTCCAGGGGTCACTGGTTCGAAACCTGGTCCGGGCAATGTTCTTTTCCTTTTTTTAATTTTATTCTTGATTTTTTACTGGAGCTTTTACGATCCGATGTTTACATTTATCGATATAAAGCATTTAATGACTAAGTTAAAAAATGCCAAAATCTGTGAAAAGGCCCCTTTAAGCTACATGTATTATAAAATAAATAAAATACAAGCTATTTAATTATTGAAAGGTTAATTGGAATAAAGTTTTAGATAAAGTTATATGCTTGTGCTGATTGGGTGTGTTAAAAATATCCAAAATTTGCCATGTATTTCATCATGGTTGGACTACTTCTGCTTAATTTAACATCAATTCTTAAAATAAAATATTTTAAATTGTTTGGGGAATATGGCTCTTGAACTTACATGAACATGTTCCATAGATAATAGATCTTCATTACTTTGGTAACATTTCTTATATAATTCATTAGATTATTAGTTCATGTATGTACCAGAATACAATATATTCACAGTACTTGCTATTGTTGATTGGCCTCAAATACCTAATTCTATTGATTATAGCTGTTATAACTAAGGTTCATATTTCATATACAAATATTTTACGTTTGGCTTTTACTTGGCTTTATGTCAAACTGTACTGTTTAAAACTTGTGGAAACTCATAATGTTTCTTATGCTTAGTGAACTCAAATGTTGTTCAGAAATAATCCCACAAAGACCTGATTTATGTGTTGGCACATTGAAACTCATAGGGCTTTTTGTGTGGACAGCATCCCCTTTCATTTGACTGTCCCTAGGGCTTTTTGTGTGGACAGCATCCCCTTTTATTTGACTGTCCCTGGGGCTTTTTGTGTGGACAGCATCACCTTTCATTTGACTGTCCCTAGGGCTTTTTGTGTGGACAGCATCCCCTTTCATTTGACTGTCCCTAGGGCTTTTTGTGTGGACAGCATCACCTTTTATTTGACTGTCCCTGGGGCTTTTTGTGTGGACAGCATCACCTTTCATTTGACTGTCCCTAGGGCTTTTTGTGTGGACAGCCTCCCCTTTCATTTGACTGTCCCTAGGGCTTTTTGTGTGGACAGCATCCCCTTTCATTTGACTGTCCCTAGGGCTTTTTGTGTGGACAGCATCACCTTTCATTTGACTGTCCCTGGGGCTTTTTGTGTGGACAGCATCCCCTTTCATTTGACTGTCCCTGGGGCTTTTTGTGTGGACAGCATCCCCTTTTATTTGACTGTCCCTAGGGCTTTTTGTGTGGACAGCATCCCCTTTCATTTGACTGTCCCTAGGGCTTTTTGTGTGGACAGCATCACCTTTCATTTGACTGTCCCTAGGGCTTTTTGTGTGGACAGCCTCCCCTTTCATTTGACTGTCCCTAGGGCTTTTTGTGTGGACAGCATCCCCTTTCATTTGACTGTCCCTAGGGCTTTTTGTGTGGACAGCATCCCCTTTCATTTGACTGTCCCTAGGGCTTTTTGTGTGGACAGCATCCCCTTTCATTTGACTGTCCCTAGCATAAACTTGTTATTCTATCAATATAAAAATCAATTAGGTAGATAGAACTCATTTTGACAAACAGCAGTACACAAAGACGTTAACTGTGCACCTCAAATGTTTGTAGTATGTTTGTAGTTACTGACCTTTGTTTATTTTTTTTTCATAGCTTAACTCAAGGCCTGTAAAATTTCTTAACTTGAAACTTTATTGGTAGGCAAATCCCATTAGAAACAAATTCAGTCTGCCACAGAAAACGTAACCAAAAAATAAATAAGCCAAGATTTATTTATTAATAGATCTGTGACACAGGTTTGGTATAAACTTTAACAACCAGTACTTGCACTTCTTGGTTACATTTGCGTCAAAATAATGCAAGGGAGATTATTTGCATGACTTAAAAAAGTTAACAAATTTCAATATGCATTCATCAAAAACTAGTATTCTTTAATTAAAATCCCTGTCTTGCTCATTCAACCTGTCCCACTCAGAAGCAAAGTGAAATGGCTATATGCAACCAGCATAAAGACAGAACGACCTGCTCATAAGTATCTTAATGTTGGAAATGAAGGCTTCAAAACTTGAATCTAGTAAGAGAAGTCTTAAATTAAATTTGATATATCATTAACCATGGGTTTCTTAAAGTATACCCAGGTAAAACAATAGCACAGCCTTGCGGGTGCAGACCGCTCATCTATTTTTCTTTTAAAAGGTGTAGGGACCTATCTCAATTTCAATCCCAAAGGAGGGAGGGGTGGAGTGGAGAGGGGTGTATAGTGTGGGTGTGTGGTCATTTATTACATTATCTTCCAAAAATGAAAAAAAAATGCAAACAACATTTTTTTTGGGGGGGGGGGCGATTCTTGGGTGGGATGGTTGGACGGTATTTTAAAAATAAATAATAAAAATAAATATTTGTGTTTTTTAACCATGTTTGAAAAAGCAAGAGATGTGTTTGTCAGAAACACAATGCCCCCTATTGCGCCGCTTTGATTTTTTTTTTTTTTTATACCTTTGACCTTGAAGGATGACCTTGACCTTGAACTTCCACCACTCAAAATGTGCAGCTTTATGAGAAGGCTGCTTTGAAATATTATTTTTTTGACCTTGAAGGATGACCTTGATCTTGAAGGATGACCTTGACCTTGAAATTCCACCACTCAAAATGTGCAGCCTGAATGATGACGCTGCTTTGAAATTATTTTATTTTTTACCTTTGACCTTGGATGACCTTGACCTTGAAGGATGACCTTGACCTTGAATTTCCACCACTCAAAATGTGCAGCTTCATGAGAACGCCGCTTTGATTTATTTTTTTTTACCTTTGACCTTGAAGGATGACCTTGACCTTAAATATGACCTTGACCTTGAGCTTCCACCACTCAAAATGTGCAGCTTCATGATAACGCCGCTTTGAATTTTTTAAATTTTGACCTTGAACTTCCACCACTCAAAATGTGCAGCTTCATGATAACGCCGCTTTGAATTGTTTAAAATTTTGTTTGACCTTTGACCTTGAAGGATGACCTTGAAGGATGAACTTGACCTTAAACCTACACCACTCAAAATGTGCAGCTTCATGATAACGCCGCTTTGATTTTATTTTTTTGACCTTTGACCTGGAAAGATGACCTTGACCTTGAAGAATGACCTTGACCTTGAACTTCCACCACTCAAAATGTGCAGCTTCATGATAATGACGCTTTGAATTTTTTTATTTGTTTTTTTACCTTTGACCTAGAAGGATGACCTTGATTTTCCACCACTCAAAATGTGCAGCTTCATGATAACGCCGCTTTGAATTGTTTAAAATTTTGTTTGACATTGACCTTGAAGGATGACCTTGAAGGATGAACTTGACCTTAAACCTACACCACTCAAAATGTGCAGCTTCATGATAACGCCGCTTTGATTTTATTTTTTTGACCTTTGACCTGGAAAGATGACCTTGACCTTGAAGAATGACCTTGACCTTGAACTTCCACCACTCAAAATGTGCAGCTTCATGATAATGACGCTTTGAATTTTTTTATTTGTTTTTTTACCTTTGACCTAGAAGGATGACCTTGATTTTCCACCACTCAAAATGTGCAGCTTCATGAGAACGCCGCTTTGAATATATTTTTTGACCATGAAGGATGACCTTGACCTTGAACTTCCACCACTCAAAATGTGCAGCTTAATGAGATACACATGCATGCCAAATATCAAGTTGCTATCTTCAATATTAAAAAAGTTATGGCCAATGTTAAAGTTTTCGGATGGACAGATGCCATATGTTTGACATTTGACCTTGAAGGATGACTTTCACCTTTCACCACTCGAAATGTTCAGCTCCATGAGATACACATGCATGCCAAATATCAAGTTGCTATCTTCAGTATTGAAAAAGTTATGGCTAATGTTAAAGTTTTTCCGACGGACAGACACCATAAATTTGACCTTGAAGGATGACCTTGACCTTTCACCACTCAAAATGTGCAGCTCCATGAGATACACATGCATGCCAAATATCAAGTTGCTATCTTAAAAAGTGAAAAAGTAATGGCCAATGTTAAAGTTTTTTTCGGACAGACAGAAAGACTGACTGACATACTGACGGACAGCTTAACTGCTATATGCCACCCTACAGGTGTCATAAAAATTATTTATAAAAATAGGGGAGATTGAGTGGGGATTCGGGGGGGGGGGGGGGGGGGAGTCAATTGTGGTATGTCAGGTAAGAGTTGTTTTGTCAAAGTATCAATCGAATCCAATCATAAATAAAGAAGTTATGGCAATTTTAGCAAAATTTATTAATTTGACCTAGAGATAAGGTCATTCAAAGGTCAAGGTAAAATTCAACTTGCCAGGTACAGTACCCTCATGATAGCATGAAGGGCCATAATTCCGTAAAAATGACAGCCAGAGTTGTGCAACTTGTCCTTTACTGTCCCCTTATGATAAATTGCGAGTGTTCCAAGTATGAAAGCAATATCTATGATACTTTAGGGGTAATGTGGACCAAAACACCAAACTTAACCAAATTTTCAAGTATAAAGGGCCCATAATTCTGACAAAATGCCAGTCAGAGTTACATAGCTGCCTGCACAGTCCCCTTACGATAGTAAGTGTTGCAAGTATGAAAGCAATAGCTTTGATACTTTAGGAAAAAAGTGGACCTAAACAGAAAACTTAACCAAATTTTCAATTTTTTATGTATAAAAAGGGCACATAATTCTGTCAAAATGCCAGTCAGAGTTACATAACTTTGCCTGCACAGTCCCCTTATGATAGTAAGTGTTTCAAGTATGAAAGCAATAGCTTTGATACTTAAGGAATAAAATGGACCTAAACACAAAACTTAACCAAAATTTTCAATTTTCTAAGTATAGAAAAGGCACATAATTCTGTCAGAATGCAAGACAAAATGATCTAACTTTGCCTGCCCAGTCCCCTCATGATAGTAAGTAAGTGTACCAAGTTTGAATGCAATAGCATTGATACTTCATGAGAAAAGTGTACCTAAACGCAAAACTTAACCGGATGCCGACGCCAAGGTGATGACAATAGCTCATAATACTTTTCAAAAAATAGATGAGCTAATAACAGACTTATGTCGGGCACCAAAATCACAGAGCAAGAAACCGTATGAGAATCCGGAACACCTCACTATCAGAGAGTGACCGATGACTGAGTTTACAGGCTGCCAGGCAATCTCTCCCAGAACCTGATAAATTTCATACCTCGAAGTGATTGTGTTTAGCACATTGAGTGCATGGGGGCCCCTATTGTACCTGCAACAGAACGACAACATACAGGCCTACAGAACTTTCCAAGCTGCTAACAAGAGCGGAATGACATGCAGGTCATGGACCTACCCTGGCCTTACTCCAATCCCTGACTTCAATCTTGATTTAAACAGTTCCCATGCAGTATGCAAACGTGAGTGTTTGGTTACATTCTGTTTGAATGGGGTGAAAATTGGAATTCAAAATATCGAAGGAGATTTGCAAACAGTGCATCTACACAGGTACCAATATGCATATTGGTCACTTGTACATGCACCTTGCATAAATCCGTCTTTGAATCATCGATATCGGCCCATTCTATAGTTTATAAGGGGGTGGGGATATTTCCTCCCACCCCTCAACTCAAACGGTTCAGATTACTTCCTTCACACACTGAGACTGAAGCCCTTACTCCCACCATCAGCTTGTATAAGAGATGCATGTTGTCTCAAATGTATTGAATTCCGTTATACCCGCCATCAGCAGGGTAGTGATCTTATCTCCACCACAAGCAGATTGAGTTACATGGTCGTCCACACTGCGCCTATACAAATATCTGGCCATCAGCGGTAGAATTATTTGTTATGTCCTAGAACAAGAGCCTAATGAAAATATCTCGCCATCAGCGATTTACAATGTCCTAGAACAAGAGCCTTATGCACATATCTCGCCATCAGCGATAAAATTATTTGCAATGTCCTAGAACAAGAGCCTAATGCATGTGTCTCGCCATCAGCGGTAAAATTATTTGCAATGTCCTAGAACAAGAGCCTAATGCATGTGTCTCGCCATCATCGGTAGAATTATTTGCAATGTCCTAGAACAAGAGCCTAATGCATGTGTCTCGCCATCAGCGGTAAAATTATTTGCAATGTCCTAGAACAAGAGCCTAATGCATGTGTCTCGCCATCAGCGGTAGAATTATTTGCAATGCCTGACTACACTGCCCTTAATTACTTATACCAACATTCAGTAAGGTGTTTAGATGCATTTACTATACATAAACTTGAATAGGTTTCAATACATAGAAACAAATAATAAAAATATAGCTCTTCAGGTCTTCAATTACCATACTTTCACACTTGATTATATATGATTTGCGCAAATTTTGTTTTTATATCACATTATCTGAAATAAAGAAATTATAAACAAAATGCACACTCGTAATAAGAAATTGTAATTATGATGTTCTTTAAAATTAGTTAAATAAGGGCGAGTAGTTATGATATAAGGGGCGGGTCTCTATGAAATTAGAGTGTATCGTGTTAGTGTTAATAACCTCCCTTGGTTGTAAATTTGACATGGATATGAATTGAAGCACTGGTTGATGGTGACTGTTTGCAATTACACATTTATCATTTAAATAAATTGTCAAATATTATTGTACGATTGTATATAATTAAGAATTGACAGCAACCAGGTTGTATTATTTATTTTACCGTAAACGTCAATGTAAGTATAATGTCAATCTTTAACGTGAATACCGTGATGACTAAGTTTTCGGACTCTCTAAATTTTCGGACACCCGGTTATTTTTCTTGACTAAATTTCGGACTAAGTGTTTTCGTCCAATATTTTGTTTTCTATAATTTAACACTTATTTTCTTCTTTTTTTAAATCTAAATTTCCATACTCATTTTCTTGTAAATTTCCAAAAACTTAGTTATTACGGTGATACATGGTGAACAATGTGGCTCATTTTCTTAAAGACTTAAAGTTTCTAATGATATATCAGCATAACAATTATTCAAGTCTGTTCAAAAACAAGGCCAACAGGAATGGGGGCAGTTCATATGACTATATGGCTACAATTAAACTTTCTAGAGGGCACATTTAAAGCCTGGTCATAATGAAACTTGCTTAGAAAAAAATGATCCAAAGATATCTTGGCAGAGTTCTACACTTATTCCAACAACATTGCAGTCAATAAGTGCTCAGAGAACAGTTCAGTTTCTTCATGTTTCAGATGAGCAACCTAATGCTTTTTGAACAACGTTATGCCTTTGGCCTTGGTGTTGTTCAATTTCAGGAAGTTTCAGATGCTAATTCACTAGCTGTTGTATTAAAACTTGTATGACATTTATGACAAATTTAATTTTCAAATAGAGAAAATACATTTTTTTTCTTTTTATATTCTTCAGGATGGAAGCACCTCAACATTACCCGTTGCCATCTGATATTATTTTGGCTATCAATATATTGGTCTCCGCAAATAAAGCCTCTTGTGGTAAGCACTTTTGTTTGGATATATGTGGACCTTTGATGCTTGTTAAAAGGACAGAATTTTGATTGATGCATGTGGGGGATTTTCAAATAATGAATATGTCTATCATTGTAAAATTCTGACACTAAAAGTGTGTGCTAGAAGAACTTTTGATTGTTATTATCCATACTTATTTTAACACATTTAATTAGGATTCTTTTTTTAATTAAACGGATATAATTAATTATGATTTACTATCCACTTAGGCCCCCATCCCTCAAAAAATAGGTCCGTTTTGTGTCTCACGAATTGGTGCCGACCCTCAACTTTTTATTTGGTTGCCAAAAAAAAAAGAAAAAAGTTTGTTAATTTTTGTTCATATTAGATGTAATATCAAGCAAACAAAGCATATATATACATGTATTTCTTATAATAAGCTATAGCAGCCTTCCATTCTAGTACCCGAAAGACAAAAAAAAAACAGAGAAAAAATCCCTACCTACCGACCCTGTTTTTTATTTCCCCCACCACTATAGTGGGGTACATATTGTTTTTGCCCTGTCTGTTGGTTTGTTTGTTAGTTTGTTTGTTTCCCCAACTTTAACATTTGCCACAACTTTTGCAATATTGAAGATAGCAATTTCATATTTGGAATGCATGTGTATCTCATGGTGCTGCACATTTTGAGCAAAGGTCAAATATATGGGGCAAAATCGCTCATTTAATGTACACTTTTGCAATATTGAAGCTAACAACTTGATATTTGGCATGCATGTGTATCTCATGGAGCTGCACATTTTGAGTGATGAAAGGTCAAGGTCATCCTTCAAGATCAAAGGTCATATTATATATTTGGACATAGTGTTTCACGCTTGTTTTTTCCAAGGAGACCGCAAACGGATCTTTTTTTTTGCCTTATCCACTAATCCATATGTTAAACCTGAAATTGTATCGTTTAAGTATGTAAAATGAGAAATAACTAGATTTTTAAAATGTGTTTAGGATAAATAAGTAATTATGATATTATTTTCTCTTCTAGGGTCAGATTCAGATATGACTCTGTTGTCAATATTGGAAGCAAATGTGAAAGTATTTGATCAAACATTACACCACAAGAAAGAATTTGAAGCCCTTTTACAACAGTGGCAACAAAGTTCCGATGAGATCGAAGTAAGTAATTTTACAAGATGGACGTTTGTACAATATTGTCTTAAGTGCTTAGATCTTCTACAGAGCTCACTTAAAAGAAGCTTAGGGGAGTATGAACAAGCATTAAAGAGTAAACAATATACAAATAATGATCATAATCCACTTATGTCCCCTGATACACTGAGCTTCAGTGAGCAGAAAGTTGTGAAGAGTTGCCTGCAGTTTGTCGTCTGTTTAGGACTATGTGTGAATCTCGAACCTGGTGTAGGGATTCCTCTGCACGCTCGGTCCAGTTTTAGCCCGCTGGTCAAATCAACAGATGACACTAGTGTTTTTAATGAAGAACGGAAAGAGTCTCAGTTATTCCAGTGTGTTCAGGTGCTCATGGCATGTGTATTTAATTCAGCCCTTGGAACAATCCTCTTAACTGAACATCTGGTCGACATATTGGCAGCTCTACTACAGTTAAATCATTCTGCAATGATTAAGAGTAAGGCTTCCATGTCAAATCATATGGTTGCAACATCACAAGGGGTCAAAACAGTCCAAGAATCATACCAAGATTTGAATCCAGCCACGGTAGTTGACTATGTTCGGAAACATAATCAGCAGTTTGAAAATGAAATTAGGACGGCAGAATCAAGTTCAGATACATGTATGGAAAGTCAGTTTGATGAAAGGGTTTCCACCAAGGACAGTCCAAATTACTGTGAGACAGTTCTTGCAGAGCTGTTGCACAAGGTTTATCCTCCTTTGTTGGTGAAGACATTGTTACTGTTGCAGGGTGGACCCAAACCAAAGGTTTGTTTCTTAAATTGCAGATGTATAAACATGTGTAACTTCAACTTATTAAAAAATTTAGCTGTATTTTTTTATCAAAATCAAATCAAAACTTAAAAGGTTATGGTCATTAAGTCTAACCTGTCGAGTACTTGCGTGCGTGCATTGTGTGTTGAAGAGTGTGATTCATTTTATTATGATATTTTTATGCCCCCCTTCAAAGAAGAGGGGGTATATTGCTTTGCTCATGTCGGTCGGTCGGTAGGTCGGTCGGTCCGTCCACCAGGTGGTTTCCGGATGATAACTCAAGAACGCTTGGGCCTAGGATCATGAAACTTCATAGGTACATTGATCATGACTCGCAGATGACCCCTATTGATTTTGAGGTCACTAGGTCAAAGGTCACAGGTTAAGGCCATGGTTACTGGAAATAGGCATTTTAAGGATTTAGCATGGTTCAAACAAGGGAAACAACTACCGTTTTTGCATGTTCTTTTTGTTACAGAATTGCCTCCCTTGTAATATATTTAAATTTTACCAAATGTAAGACTAACTTCATTTTTGTAATGCATACTACTACTGCTGCTGCTGCTGCCTGCTGCTGCTGCTACTTCTACTACCACTACTACTACTCCTACTACTACTACTACTACTACTACTACTACTACTACTACTACTACTACTACTACTACTACTACTACTACTACTACTACTACTACTACTACTACTACTACTTCTATACTACTACTACTACTACTACTACTACAACTACTACTACTACTACTACTACTACTACTACTACTACTACTACTACTACTACTCCTCCACCCTTCTACTACTACTACTACTACTACTACTACTTCTACTACTACTACTACTACTACTACTACTACTACTACTACTACTACTACTACTACTACTACTACTACTACTACTACTACTACTACTACTACTACTACTACTCCACCCTTCTACTACTAATACTACTACTACTACTACTACTACTACTACTACTACTACTACTACTACTACTACTACTACTACTACTACTACTACTACTACTACTACTACTCCACCCTTCTACTACTACTACTACTACTACTACTACTACTACTACTACTACTACTACTTCTACTACTACTACTACTACTACTACTACTACTACTACTACTACTACTACTACTACTACTACTACTACTACTACTCCACCCTTCTACTACTACTACTACTACTACTACTACTACTACTACTACTACTACTACTACTACTACTACTACTACTACTACTACTACTACTACTACTACTACCACCACCACCACCACCACCACCACCACCACCACCACCACCACTACTCCACCACCACCACCATCACCACCACCACCACCACCACCACCGTATTCACACAATTGCTGCTACTACAACTTATAGCCCATATAGGGGGGCATGCATGTTTTTCAAACAGCCCTTGTTCATTGTAAGTGTGCATGCATACATCATTTGATTATTTATGTTTTGTTCTTATTGCTTAAGATGAAATATGATGTATTTGTTGTAAATTGTGTTATGTTAGAAGACCTTGTTGAAAATAAGAAATGTATTATATAAATTGCATATTATGTAATTTCATCTGATGTATTTCGTAACAAGTCTATCTTCTTTAAATAAAGATTTTATTATTACTATTATGATTTGATGCATGGCAAATATGAAAATTTAATAAAACTTAAGGTTAACAAAGTTAAGTACTTTTTTATTCAAATAGCAATATTGACTACTTAGTATGGATGTTTGTAAGACAACATCTATATGCAGAATGTTGTTAACAAGAAGCCAGTGATTGCGGTTGCCCCATTGTGGTTACGGAAGGAGTGCGGTCGTCACTTGACAAACATTGTCACGAGGCCACGTGGAGTACAGAGCGTCCTGAGAGGCATGTTGGACATGCCTGGGGCTGCAACTGGTAGGACACTGGGAGGCACATTTCCATGGGCAGATGATTTTTAGCTCATCTATTTTTTGAAAAAAAATTATGAGCTATTGTCATCACCTTGGCGTCGGCGTCTGCGTCGGCGTCCGCATCGGCGTCCGGTTAAGTTTTGCGTTTAGGTCCACTTTTCTCAGAAAGTATCAATGCTATTGCATTCAAACTTGGTACACTTACTTACTATCATGAGGGGACTGGGCAGGCAAAGTAAGATAACTCTGGCGTGCATTTTGACTGAATTATGTGCCCTTTTTATACTTAGAAAATTGAAAATTTTGGTTAAGTTTTGCGTTTAGGTCCACTTTTTTCAGAAAGTATCAATGCTATTGCATTCAAACTTGGTACACTTACTTACTACCATGAGGGGACTGGGCAGGCAAAGTTAGATAACTCTGGCGTGCATTTTGACAGAATTATGTGCCCTTTTTATACTTAGAAAATAGAAAATGTTGGTTAAGTTTTGTGTTTAGGTCCATTTTATTCCTTAAGTATCAAAGCTATTGCTTTCATACTTGAAACACTTACTAACTATCATAAGGGGACTGTGCAGGCAAAGTAATGTAACTCTGACTGGCATTTTGACAGAATTATGTGTCCTTTTTATACTTAGAAAATTGAAAATTTGGTTATGTTTTGTGTTTAGGTCCACTTTATTCCTACAGTATCAAAGCTATTGCTTTCATACTTGCAACACTTATTAACTATCGTAAGGGGACTGTGCAGGCAAAGTTATGTAACTCTTGACTGGCATTTGGACGGAATTATGGGCCCTTTATACTTAGAAAATTGAAAGTTTGGTTAAGTTTTGTGTTTTGGTCCACTTTACCCCTAAAGTATCATAGATATTGCTTTCATACTTGGAACACTCGCAAACTGTAATAAGGGTACAGTAAAAGGACAAGTTGCATAACTCTGGATGTCATTTTTATGGAATTATGGCCCTTTTTTGACTTAGTAACTTTGAATATATGGTTAAATTTTGTGTTTCGATCCACTTTATCTCTTAAGTATCAAGGCTATTGCTTTCAAACTTCAAATACTTTCATGCTATCATGAAGTTACTGTACCTGGCAAGTTGAATTTTGCCTTGACCTTTGAATGACCTTGACTCTCAAGGTCAAATTATTAAATTTTGCTAAAATTGCCATAACTTCTTTATTTATGATTAGATTTGATTGATACTTTGACAAAACTACTCTTACCTGACATACCACAATAGACTCCACCCAAACCATCGCCCGTGCCCCCCCCCCCTCGAATCCCCCCCCCCCCCCCAATTTTTTTTTTTTTTTTTTTAAGATCATCTCACAAATGACCACCACACCCTCACACTATACCCCCCCCTCCACCCCATCCCCTCCCCAATTTTTTTTTTTAAACGGTTAAAAAACAAAACTTTTTATTTTGATTATTTTATGTTTGAAATACCGTCCAACCATCGCACCCGAGAATCCTCCCCCACCCCCCTCCCCCCACCCCCACCCGAATCCCCCCCCCCCCCCCCCCTAATTTTTTTTTTTTTTTTTTTTTTTTTTTTTAAGATCTCACAAATTACCACCACACCCTCACACTATACCCCCCCCCCCCCCACCTCACCACCCCCCCCAATTTTTTTTTGAAACGGTTAAAAAACACAAATGTTTGAAATACCCTCCAACCATCGCACCCAAGAATCCCCACCCCCACCCCCCCACCACCCCCCCCCCCCACCCCCCAATTTTTTTTTTCCTTTTTTTTGCATTTTTGGAACATAATGTAATAAATGTCCACACCCCCACACAATACACCCCTCTTCACTCCACCCCTCCCTCCTTTGTGATTGAAAATGAGAGTCCATTCACCTTTAAAAAGAAAATAGATGAGCGGTCTGCACCCGCAAGGCGGTGCTCTTGTTTGGTTTTATGCTCCAAAGTAGGAATTAAGTGATGTATCTGTCTTTGTCCATCCTGCTTAATGTTACATCATCTGCAGAGACTTATTTGAAAAGTGTAAAGGGATAAAATTGGTACTTTGTATGATCTTAAGGACTTAATAGAAGGTACAGAGTAAAACGACCATGACTCTTATAAGTATATTTTTGGAGTTATCACCCTTGGGTTGTTTTTTGTATGGAGCATAACTGTTAGTACTTACTTAACAGAATTGAAATATAACTTCATTCATTAATAGAGCATTTTGAGAGCTTGTCTATAAGCATTTCTTCTTCATTCTACAGCGTGTCTACAAGCAGTTCTTCTTCATTCTAAAGCATGTCTATAAGCATTTCTTCTTCATTCTACAGCTTGTCTATAAGCAGTTCTTCTTCATTCTAAAGCATGTCTATAAGCAGTTCTTCTTCATTCTAAAGCATGTCTATAAGCAGTTCTTCTTCATTCTAAAGCATGTCTATAAGCAGTTCTTCTTCATTCTACAGCTTGTCTATAAGCAGTTCTTGTTCGTTCTACAGCTTGTCTATAAGCAGTTCTTTGTTCTACAGCTTGTTTTTTAAACAGTTCTTCTTCATTCTCAAGCTTGTCTATATGTAGTTCTTCATCATTCTATAGCTTGTCTATATTAAAGCAGTTCTTCTTCATTCTACAGCTTATCTATATTAAAGCAGTTCTTGTTCGTTCTATAGCTTGTCTGTAACCAGTTCTTGTTTGTTCTACAGCTTGTCTATAAACAGTTCTTCTTCATTCTAAAGCTTGTCTTTAAGTAGTTCTTCTTCATTCTATAGCTTATATATATAAAAGCAGTTCTTCTTCATTCTATAGCTTGTCTATAAGCAGTTGTTCTTCATTAAACAGCTTGTCCATAAACAGTTTTTCTTCATTCTACAGCTTGTCTATAAGCAGTTCTTCTTCATTCTACAGCTTGCCTATATGCAGTTCTTCTTAATTCTACAGCTTGTCTATAACCAGTTCTTCTTCATTCTACAGCTTGTCTATAAGCAGTTCTTCGTCATTCTACAGCTTGCCTATATTAAAGCACTTCTTCTTAATTCTACAGCTTGTCTATAAGCAGTTATTCTTAATTCTACAGCTTGTCTATAACCAGTTCTTCTTCATTCTACAGCTTGTCTATAACCAGTTTTTCTTGTCTATAAGCAGTTCTTCTTAATTCTACTGCTTGTCTATAACAGTTCTTTTTAATTCTACAGCTTGTCTATAACCAATTCTTCTTCATTTTACAGCTTGTCTATAAGCAGTTCTTCTTCATTCTACAGCTTGTCTATAACCAATTCTTCTTCATTCTACAGCTTGCCTATAACCCGTTCCTCTTTATTCTACAGCTTGTCTCTAACCAGTTCTTCTTCATTCTACAGCTTGTCTATAACCAATTCTTCTTAATTCTACAGCTTGCCTATAACCAGTTCCTCTTCATTCTACAGCTTGTCTATAACCAGTTCTTCTTAATTATACAGCTTGTCTATAACCAGTTCTTCTTCATTCTACAGCTTGTCTATAAGAAGTTCTTCTTAATTCTACAGCTTGTCTATAAGCAGTTCTTCTTCATTCTACAGCTTGTCTATAAGTAGTTCTTCATTCTACAGCTTCCTGTCTGCGTAAGAGCATTATTTTAGGTCAAAACACATCTATTGGGCATTTATCAGTTACATTGATAATGCTTGAATTCTGTTGAAATATTGAAAAGTAGCTATTATGATAGATGTAATTGTTATAGGTTTATAGTTTCAAACTTTACTTAAAACGAAATGTTTCAATTTCCTGTTGCGAAAGGTTACAACATTGTGCAATCTCTTTCTCAGGGCATAAAAAGCATTAATTCTTGAATGCATGCAAATCTATTTAGGTGATTTTTTTTGACAAAACATTCACCCATAAGCCATTGTTCAGTTTGTTGGGCTGTTCTTGTTGCAGGCATGACTGAGGCCCATGACTGGAGGAAATGTGATGCAGTTGCCAAGGTGATAGCATGCTGCCCACTACAGGCCCAGTCTGTAGACCAGTATTACAGCCAGGTCTCCCCTCAGGTACGAGATACAAGAAAGTCATAGCAATGTTTACTCCTGATTTAATATATAGATATGCAAATAAAAAAAGGAGTGAACTGTTAATTTAATATATCAAATTATATGATTTAAACAACTATTACTTTCTTAAATATATGTGTACCAATTTTTTTTAAACAACCTTAGTGTGCATTACTTAAACGTTTAAAGTAAAAACTACATTTAAGGATTTTAATAACTTAATGAGTGCTGTGTTGAATTGGTTTAAAAATCTCCTGTCTTAATTAAAACTTTCCTCAAATGGTGGTGGTTTGTGTTATTGATGAAGTAAATTACTTAGACTAAAACATGTACTATTAAATTCTGATAGAGCAAATGTGACTTTAACTGATCATGATTTTAACAAATAAAAATAGTATTAATACAACGGATATTTCTATGCCCATCTTTGACAAGCAATCAGTATTCTTAGTTGGTTAACAAAACATCAAGTAAGCAGACCTAAGTCTCATTTCATTAAATTTAACGCATGCTAAATAAATGCTTTAGTTATGTTCCTTCAATAGCCCCCATCATAGATCCAAAGTTAAATTTTCACAACTAAAACATAACACTTACTTACTGTGAAACCATTTATTTTCGTCAGCACGAAATTTCGTTCTTTTTTTTTAAAAATGACTATTTCGTCAGCACTTAAATTCGTCCATTTCTGGTTTTGAAAAAAAAAGCGTTCGATTTGTTTGTAATGTTTGTAATACATGTAATACGCGGTTGCGAAAAAATCGTGCTGGGGAAAGAGGAGTGACACTTGGTAGTCACTTGCAGGAGGTGGGCCTTGTTTGGGATATGCCAATTAAGAAGTTTGTTATTTCAGGTGATAGTAACTGTCCCTTATTATTTTATGTCATTGACACGTTCTTTGTTATGATTAGCGGATAAGTGGGACTGAATAACCGTTAACGAGTTATAAAAAAAACAAAGGTACGGGTTTTTATGTATGTGTACAAAAATAGTAGATGCAGTTAAAACCAAACAACCAAACACAAATCAATATGTTTTTTATTAATTTGTAATAAAAGCGCAGAATATATTTCAGTCAGGTGTTGATCACACATCGTCATATTTTAATTGCGTTTAATAGTATTGTCTTTAATCCGGATTCACCGCGCGTTGGCTGTATAATCTGCAACACCCCTGAAAAACACAATACACACAATGGGTAATAAATTTGTTAACAATTATCGCTAATCAAAAAATACTAGTGGCCTATAACTTACCTTGCAATCTTTTTTTACTGGCATTTTGCGAGTGTGCGAGTTTTAATTTCGAGCCCTGTATATATGCGTGGATTATGCTGGATTTAAATGCCTCATGCCTACGGTAATTCAGTCTTATTTGTTTCAAACATGATTGTTCGTTAGGATCTTGAATTCGTCCATCTGTCGAAGGACGAAAAAGACGAAAATTAATGTCTGACGAATAATAATGGTTTCTCAGTATTATGTAAACCCCAATTTGTAACAACAAAGGCACTGTTTCATTGCTTTATTACTGAGTTTTATTGACACATAGATTATTGGTTCCTGTCATCGGTGTAGCATGTTGTTTTAGTATGCGTCGGCATTAATTTACAGTACTTTCTGCGCTATAGATGACATTTGTACAATTTAGTCTAAAAATTGCATTATGAAAAAAAGTTTCAGGTTAACCTATACTTAAAAAATTAATTAGTTTTCAGCAGGTTAACTCGTTAAACTGCTTCCCTCAATTTATTTTAGGTAAATGGTAAATATGAAGTGTTAAAGCTGTTGAAGCAGTTAGAAGTTGTTCATTTGTGATTTTTATCTAAACTAGAAATGGCGCGGCAGAGGCCGACGCGTATCCCCACGCCGAATGTTTGACCTAGGTGTGCCCCAGGGTTGGTAATGGGGCCATGCATAGCTGAGATTGACCGTATTGTCATAAGAGAAGTTCATCATCAATTAGAAGTGAATTGGTGTAGAAATGAAGAAGTTATAGTAAAAGGCAATTTTGGGTGGGTGTGACATATGTGGGCAGGGCGCCCCAGGGTTGGTAATGGGGCCATGCATAGTTGAGATTGACCGAATTGTCATAAGAGAGGTTCAGTATCAATTTGAAGTGAATCGGTGTAGAAATGAAGAAATTATAGTAAAAGGCAATTTTGGGTGGGTGTGGTCTATGTGGGCGGGGCGCCCCAGGGTTGGTAATGGGGCCATGCATAGTTGAGATTGACTGTATTGTCATAAGAGAAGTTCAATATCAATTTGAAGTGAATCGGTGTAGAAATGAAGAAATTATAGTAAAGGCAATTTTGGGTGGGTGTGGTCTATGTGGGCGGGGCCCCAGGGTTGGTTATGGGAACATGCATAGTTGAGATTGACCCTAATGTCATAAGAGAAGTTCAGTATCAATTTGAAGTGAATCCGTGTAGAAATGAAAAAATTATAGTAAATGGAATTTTTTGGTGGGTGTGGCCTATGTGGGCGGGCGCCCCAGGGTTGGGATTGGGGCCATGCATAGTTGAGATTGACCCTAATGTCATAACAAAAGTTCAGTATCAATTTGAAGTGAATCCGTGTAGAAATGAAAAAAATTATAGTAAATGGAAATTTTTGGTGGGTGTGGCCTATGTGGGTGGGGCGCCCCAGGGTTGGGAATGGGGCCATGCATGGTTGAGATTGACTGTATTGTCATAGGTGAGGTCCAGTATCAATTTGAAGTGAATCGGTGTAGAAATAAAGAAGTAAATGTAAAATAACCTAAAAAAATGAGTGATAATTTCTGACGCGGCCCCACCCCAACCCCTATAACTTTTGACCCAGGGGTCAGATCAAAATTCCAAATAGTGCACCGTCGCACATATGCTCATAGCTACCATGTGTGTAAATTTCAAGGTTCTAGTGCTTTTAGTGTAGGAGGAGATAGTGGCCAGGACGGACGGACAGACGGACGGACGGACAGACGGACGGACGGCGGAGATCACCACAATATCCCCACCTTTTTTTCAAAAAGCGTGGGGATAATTAGGCCATATTTGTATTCATATTCAGCATATGAAGTATTTAATGATATCATGGTTTCCACCATCACAATACTTTATAGTCTAATATTTTGTTCACAGCTGTTGGAGTTGCTGGCAATAGAAGACAGGGCTGTTTGTCGGCAGTTCCTCAGAGTTGCTTGTGGGACGATCGTCAACATGTGGACACACAATAAGGGTCTTGCAGAGACACATATTTTCAAGCCCCTTCTGCGACCCCTAATCAGGTGCACTGAGGACCAAGGTGAGATATATGTGTGATTACCGGTAATTTGTACTGAGGGTTGTACTCAGTCTGTTTAAAAGTTATTAAAACGTTAATTTTTTGTTCTACATCATCCGTAATTTTCATTGTTGGAGTTATTAAAAGTTAATTTTGTGCTCTTCATCATCTGTCATTTTTATAATTGAATGTGATTTATGTTTCTTAATTATTTACGATGAAATAGGGGTTGAATGGCTCTGCACCTGCTTGTTGGTTGTATGTCAGAAGGGTGTTGAGTTGATCTTGAGACCATTTCATAACTGGCTGCACTACATCTAAAGAATGTTTTGACCTACAATATAAAAAAAATGTAATGCCGGTTAATTATGAAGAAAGGAAAAGTTTTATTTATTTTGATATTAACAGATAAAAGATAGTTTGGGACTTGTTAGATGATATTTCTTTCAGCACAATAAACGCTGTTTACAACTTATGCCCCCAGATCGAAAGATCAGGGTTATATTGTTTTTGGCCTGTCTGTCTGTCATTCATTAATTGTATGTGTGTTTCCCAAAACTTTAACCAAAACCATGGTTAAAGTTTGGTCATAACTTTTTTAATATTGAAGATAGCAACTTGATATTTTGGCATGCATGTGTATCTCATGAAGCTGCACATTTTGAGTGGTGAAAGGTCAAGGTCATCTTTAAAGGTCAAAAGTAAATAAATACAATCCAAGGGAAGTAGTTAGCTTTAAAAGGGAGATAATTTGTAAACCTGCCAAATGATATATTGAAATTTCATTTCAAAGCGGCGCAATTGTGTTTTTGACAAACACATCTCTTGTTTTATTAAAATCTCTATGATGTAATTAAAAAAAACACTTTAAGCTGCTGTTCTTTGAATTATTGTAAAATAAAACAAATGTGTTACAGGAGATTTAGCACCAGGCAACATTGTAGTAGAGGAAAAAGAGCTGGCAAGGTGTGTGGACCATTGCCATAAGGTACCTCATTCCTGTATATATTTAGGCTGTGCTCTGTGAAAAGGGGGTTTAATACATGTGCATTACTTTTAAGCTTGTATGATATATTTCGTTTCAAGAAAGTCTCTTCTTAGCAAAAATCAAGTTTATGTGGAAATTGTCGTCCCAGATGAGCCTGTGCGTACTTTACGCACATATTTTGAACCCCTTTTCACAGAGCACAGTCTATTTTCATTCGGGACAATCACATTCATAAACTGCACTTTCTTATGCTTAAATTGTCCAGATGTGTTAAGTTTCGATATAACAAATTCACACTGCAAAAATACCCAGTAAACTGTTTGTTCACAGTCTTTAGTTTGATGACATTGTTCTTAGAATAATATCTCTTAAGTTGTATACTGTTGGCCTTTTTTGTTAATAATTAAGGTGTCTGTGTTGCAACCATGTCTATTTGCAGTTCTATGCAGAACTATTAACACAAAAAGTCACCTCCATTTTTATGCCCCCCTTCGAAGAAGAGGGGTTATATTGTTTTGCATGCGTCGGTCGGTCTGTCCACCAGATGGTTTCCAGATGATTACCAAAGAACGCTTAGGCCTAGGATCATGAAATTTCATAGGTAGATTGATCATGACCGGCAGATGACCCCTATTGATTTTCAGGTCACTAGGTCACAGGTCAAGGTCACAGTGACTCGAAATAGTAAAATGGTTTCCGGATGATAAATCAAGAATGCTTACGCCTAGGATGATGAAACATCATAGGTACATTGATCATGACTGGCAAATGACGCTTTTTTATTTTCAGGTCACTAGGTCAAAGGTCAACGTCACAGTGACTCGAAACAGTAAAATGGTTTCCGGATGATAACTCAAGAATGCTTACACCTAGGATCATGAAACTTCGTAGGAACATTGATCATGACTGGCATATGACCCCTAACAGATGACCCCTATTGATTGTCAGGTCACTAGGTCAACTGTAACGGTCACAGTGACTCGAAACCGTAAAATGGTGTCTGGATGATAACTCAATAATGCTTACGCCTAAGATCATGAAACTTCATGGGTACATCAATCATGACTGGCAGATGACCCCTATTGATTTTCAGGTCACTAGGTCAAAGGTCAAGGTCACAGTGACTTGAAACCGTAAAATGGTTTCTGGATGATAACTCAAGAATGCTTACACCTAGGATCATGAAACTTCATAGGTACATCAACCATGACTGGCAGATGACCCCTATTGATTTTCAGGTCACTAGGTCAAAGGTCAAGGTAACAGTGACTCGAAATAGTAAAATGGTTTCCGGATGATAACTCAAGAATGCTTACGGCTAGGATCATGAAAATTAATAGGTACATTGATCATGACTGGCAGAAGACCCCTATTAATTTTTAGGTCAATAGGTCAAAGATCAAGTTCACAGTGACTCGAAACAGTAAAATGGTTTCCTGATGATAACTCAAGAATAATAAGGCCTAGGATCATGAAACTTCATGGGTACATTGATCATGACTGGCAGATGACCCTATTGATTTTCAGGACACTAGGTCAAAGGTCAAGGTCACAGTGACACAAAAAGTATTCACACAATGGCTGCCACTACAACTGACAGCCCATATGGGGGGCATGCATGTTTTAAAAACAGCCCTTGTTTAGTTTTTTTCAATATTTGTGTTACTTAAACCAAGTGCAAAAAGTTCAATTATGTAACATTACATCCATTTATGCCTCAACAATGCGTGTTTTATTCTTAACATTTATTTTGTTGGTTAGAAATTGAGCATATATATTTTGGCCTTAGTGTTTTTTTATCAAATAATATTTTCAAATAATATGTGAATACTTGATTCCTCATTTAAATACTGCACATAATAGTTCTGAAATTTAACTGGCAAATACCGGTTCTCTTTAACATTCTAAGAATTCCATCTTCCAGTTGTTTGTGACGGGCAGTGTGGAGTGTCCCGGCCTGGTGTCCAACCTCCAGCCTGTGGTGCTGGTACTCTATGAGCTGCTGCTGTACACAGACCAGGGCATTGCAGCCATCAAGTAGGCAGTCTTGCAGGCCCTTATTCACCCAATGAGCCTCGTTGTTCTGTGAAAATCGGGCTTTATGCATATGCAGTCTGCCCCTGCTAATCAGGGATGATGCTTTCGTCCTAAACTCGATTTTCGTTTAGAAGGGATTTCCTCTTAACAAAAAACTCCATGAAAACAGTCAGTGTAATCCCTTATTAGCCTGTATGGACTGTGCAGTTTAATTAATCTGGTTTTACACTTGTGGCATATTTATTAAGCCATAGGCTGAAATTCTTAGGGAAACCCCAAGGAGATTCGTTTATAATAAAATGCCTTTAGGTCTTTTTGCATAACATATTTTGAACAAGTAAATTTTGCTTAAATGATAAATAGTGGACTTTGCTTTGCATATTTGATCTGCAAGAACAATTTTAATTTCCCTTGAATACAGACCGGTATCTATAGACACTTGCATTCCTTCAAGCATGAGCAACTTTTTATCAAATCGTTGCAGACAAATATAACATGAACTGTTAACATTTTTCAGTTTTTACACAACCATGACCTGTAGTAAAACTTGTTAAATGTATTTGCAGATTTAGAAGTGGAAGTTAACCTTTCAAAAATCTGCTGGAGTAACACATACTGATTTGGTTTATTGTGTTCCCTACATGATTATAATTTAAAAAAGCAACTAAAATTATAATGATTATTTTTAACTAGTAAAAGTTTGTTACTAAATATACATTTTAACATTTGTAGAACAAGCTGTAAAGAACTTGTAGTAGCCTTCTTGAAGAAATGTGACCTTCAAGTGGCCTTGACCTGTCTCAAGAGGATGACCTTTGACTCCAACACATTTGACAAATCATTTCCCAGCATGCATCAGAGCTTGAGTTTTACTCACAGTTCCAGTGGAGGGGTCAATGTAGTTGTGGACAACAGTATAAGGTACTGAAGATTAACCCTTTACCACTCAGAAGCAAAGTGGAAATGGCTATCTGCAAACAGCATAAAACCAGAGCAGCTTGCGAGTGACTCTCAGTCTATTCAGGTTTTATGCTGTTTGCTGCTCATCAGTATCTAAGGGTTTGAAATGAAGCCTTTAAAACTTTAATCCAGGAAGAAAGGTCTTAAATTAAAGTTAAGTTTCTGAGGGACTATAAATGCATCCAAATAGGTATCTAAGTGGTAAAGGGTTAATTTATTTTTGTTGACATGAAATTTTGTTAGTTCATAAAATATAGCTATTTTCATTTTATCTTTAATGAATGGATTTGTTAATAATGTCTGAAATAAGACTTTCAACTTGAACCTTTCTTTGGATATTCGATTTCAAGCTTAAGAAGGCCAAAGAAAATCCAATACATTTAGTGTGCGACAAATAATATTGGTTTCAGTTATTTGTGACTTTGTTGTTAGAAAAGTGTTTTTATTTTAAGGATGTCTGGGTCGTATGCATAATGTTGTGCTGTAGTATGTACTATTAATAAAATGGTCACTTTATTAATGTGTTTGTACAAATGTGATGTTTTTACACACAAGTTTTACTTTGTGCCATCCCTTATTAATGAGTTGTTTGTGAGTGTCAATATTACATTCAACTTAGCCATCTCAGCTGCAGTAGGATAAAAAATAACGTAGCATGCTTTAATATTCTATTAATATTCTATGTCTGTTTTGGATTCTTTTCACTTCCAGCCTACATGTATCTCTCTGCGTGAGCAGTAAACTCAACATTATAAATATAGCTCTCTCTTGACATTTTCTAAACATTTTCTTTAAGCTTGTTACCTGTGAAATTCCAAGACCTATCATTTTGTTACTCTTCAGTGACCCAGAGTATGCCCCTATTGATGTGCCCATGTCCTGTATAGTATCCATATTGAAGGAAGTGGAGACCACAGGACTGGCTGGAGAGTTCCTTGTCTACATGCTGCAGGTTCAAGTCTATTCATACAGGAGCCACGTTCGGGGAAAACTAGGCTTAATGTCACCTTATGTTTTCATCATTTAAAAGACAAATATGTTTGAAAATGTAAAAAAAAAATTAGAGTTGCATAATAATAACATAGGGACACATTGTTGATGTGAGCTAAGTTGTGGGAAAAACTGGGCTTAATTCATGTGCGAAAAGTGTCGTCCTAGATAAGCCAGTGTCTGCACAGGCTAATCAGGGACGATACTTTCTGCTTTGACTGGATTTTCATTAAGAAGAGACTTCTTTTAAACTTAAAATTAATTAAAAGCAAAAAGTGTTGTCCCTGATCTGGGGCAAAACTTTACACACATGCATTAAGGCCAGTTTTCCCATAACACTACTTATATCAACAGTGTGTCCATATGTTATTTTTCTAATTAAAAACTGATATATTTTTGTTACAGTTTCAAACTTTTTTGTCTTTTAAATGACTAAAACGTCATGACTTTTTACTATTAATTCAGTATGTGAGTCCCTTTTGTAAATACAGCACTGTTATCTGTTATAAACTTTCAATAGATTATTAATCTTACACTGCTTGATGTTTTTGTGGTTTTAATGACATTTATAAGTAACCAAAGTAAGCTGGACATTATTGTTTGTTTGTTGTGACTTGTATTGCCAACTTGGACCATCTTTAAAAATAGTTAAACATTATATATTAGTTCAAATGTGTTCTTTTATATTCCTTGGGTTTTCAGGTCTCCACCTAAGGGCCTTTTGCTCTTTTGTTACATATGACACATGTGATTTCTTCTTCTTCACATATCTTCAGCAATCCTCCTTTCAGGAATTAACTCACATCATTGAAGCAGAAGTGCCAAATGTTAGCAATGATCAAGCCTCCAGTCACTCAGTTCTTCCGGAACAAATGCTTCTAGACATTGATCGTCGACACGAGAGTTTAATTTGCAACTTTGAGAAGCAAATGAAACTGCTAAATTTATTGGCTTCAACATGCGAGTCTCTTGGGCCTGAGTGTATAAAGAATGCTCAACAAACCCTGGTATTTGTTAGAGCAACATTATCACGTGGAATCCAAGTATGCCACAATACGGAGGATATCGAGACGGAGGTTTTCCAGTCTGAGACTCTGACCATGGCAATGGGTTTATTGACTGCTCTCCTGACTGGGGCATTTCAGGTGAAGTCACTTTCAGTGAATGTGTGAGGGCAATTGTAGAAATTAAAACGTTTCAATAGTCACAGACTGCAGATACTTGCCATGTAAAAAATTGTAAACTAAATTAACACCCCACTGAGCACCTATGTACAGTTTTCACATCTTAACCTATAGGCCCCAGCACAAAATCTTCTATCTAGATTATAAAACTGAAGAAGATTTGGCACTACGTGTACTGTGTGCCAGTGTTTCACTTTCCCTTCAAATATTTGTTGGACATGGCCTGAGTGCAGTGTTTCAATTTTTTTATATAGAAAATCGTATTTGATTTTTTATGTCAATTTGTAGATAAAGATTTTATATGTTTTAGCTGACGGACTCTGACAAAACAAGCATGCAGGAGTTGTTGCCCTTGCTGCAAGAAATCAGTGTCCACCACCCAGAATCCTCTGTACAGGAAATGGCTACAGATATCAGGATTGCCATAGCAACTCACGGAGCAGTGTGGTCAGACAGCAACAAGACCAAAGAACAGTATTTCAAGGACATATCCCAAAAGGTGAAGGTTGTTTATAAAACCAATTGTTTAATATTGTATGTGGTTTAAAGTTTTTACTAGAATATGCTGAACAGGGGTAGAACATGATATTGAATTTAGTCTCGTTTAGTACATTCTAGTGAACTTCTTGTTTTGATGTCCATATTTATTCCTTCATCACATGCCATGATGTAATATTACAAATGTATTTCTTTTGTAGAAATAAAATATATTTTGTATTGTGCATTTTTTGTGTATTTATTTATTTATTTAGTAATTCAACAAAATATTGTAATAATAAATTACAGCTGAAAAAAGAAGACAAACAAATGAACACCAAGGGTGATAAAAGGTCAGTTAAAATTGAAGTTTTGCCAGACAAATCTGACCATACAGCCCCATCTCTCAGTGAGCAGAGAAATAATGTGACTGACAGGGCATCAACAGTGAGTGGCAAAGAACAGTGCTCCAGCAGATCGAATACTAAGTCTTCGGAGACTCTTTGTAAAGATGATTTCAATGGAACTATTGAAAACATGCCAGTGACACAGAATGTGCCTTTTGCTGATGTTAAAGTTCCACCTGAATCAGAGTCAGCCGTAAACAAAGAAGTGGAAAGGGAAATCCAACAAGTGTACAAAGAACTCTGTGATTCCTTGGTACCAGTGAGGGGCCACGGGCTCATACGTCTGACCCACCTTGTACAGAATAAGCGTAAACTCTTGAAACCTCGTGCCGAAACCATTCTCAAGATTTTTGAAGAAAACTTAGATCATTCTGACTCTTATATGTACTTGTCTGCAGTGAATGGGTTGTCTACCCTTTGTGATGTTTTCCCAGAGATGACCGTTTCAAGGGTGTGTCACTTGTTTAGTAACCGTGGAAATGACCTTCAGTCTGGAGAAGGGTCAATGGTGCAAAGGTCACCTGAACTTAGAATGAAGCTTGGAGAAATATTAGTCAAAGCTTCTAGAACATTAGGTTAGTTTAATATGGTTCACAGGCAGTTATGCCAAGTGTGAATAACAATAACAATTAACCAAAACAAATTTGTTTGATGCACCTATAGTAACATCAATTTAACAAAATCTAAATCATCTTATTTTGCTATTAAATAAGAATAAAGAATGTATTACACAGAATTGTTAGTTTTTGTTGTGTTTTTGTGTCAGTTTAAATAATTGTCTTATCTGTTATGAAACTTATGTTGAAAAACTATTTTAAATGTGATAACTCCTCTGTATTTCAGGGGACACACTTCCTTCATACCGTGACCTGTTACTGCGTAGTGTCCTGGTAGGGGCAAGGGACAGGGAGTCCCTAGTAAGGGCAAGTAGCCTGTCTAACCTGGGTGAAATATGCAAACATCTTGGCTTCTCACTGGGAAATGTTATACATGAAGTAAGTGCTGAATATCTGCATGATCGTGCATGGGTTATACATAAATGACCTTTCATTATATCCCCCAAAAAACAAGTTAAGGGGGTCATACTGGAATAACCATTGAATGTCTGTCCACCTGTCTGTAAACACAAATAATTCTTCCAGAGATGTTCTCCTTCTGTTTCAATATATATCATTTAAACTTGATTGGATGGTTCCTATGATATTTATTGTTATTTTGCCATTGTTATGCCCCCAGTAGGGTGGCATATAGCAGTTGAACTGTCCGTCAGTCAGTATGTCAGTGTGTGTGTCAGTCTGTCCGTCCGTCCGAAAAAAACTTTAACGTTGGCCATAACTTTTGCATTATTGAAGATAGAAACTTGATATTTGGCATGCATGTGTATCTCATGAAGCTGCACATTTTGAGTGGTGGAAGTTCAAGGTCAAGGTCATCCTTCAAGGTCAAAGTTAAAAAAAAAAAATGTTCAAAGTGGCGTTCTTATGAAGCTGCACATTTTGAGTGGTGGAATTTCAAGGTCAAGGTCATCCTTTAAGGTCAAAGGTCAACAATTTTTTTTTTTCAAAGCAGCGCAATAGGGGGCATTGTGTTTCTGACGAACACATCTCTTGTTCAGTCTACTTTAAAAATTACAAAACTAATGCCACTTAATCATCATAGAAGAACTGTAACATTAATGTTACTGTAGACTTTTGGTTTAAACCACTAAGTCCAAAAGTCTTATATTTGTTATATATAACATTGTATTGTGGTTCCCTACTAAGTTTGTTCGAATAATGCCCATGGGGTCAAAATTGGCCAAGCCCCAGGATCCAGGATTTTACATGCTGCATCAGGGTGTTGTCATGGCAACTGTGACAAGCTCGAGTCCATGGTTGATCACTCTATGAGTTTATTGATAATGGAATGATATTTCAATTTTAAACAATCGCGTAATAGCAGATGGCTGCTTAGTTCAATCATTTGGCAAACAGAAGACAGACAAGAAATCTCAGTCTGATGTTTTTGCCGTTGGGCAAGTGGTTGCAACTTTTGATGCATCATTTTGTAATAAGTTATAAAAAAAACTAGACTTAATATTCTGTCTGCAATTGTTCCATGGCAACACACACTCTTTATCATGGACAGTATTTATGCATGTCTTTAGATATGCCCTGTCAAAATTGTTAGTTCATGTCCTAGATTACTTTATAAGCTGTATAACAGCATTGGCAATTCAAATTAAGTTTAGTGTAGATGCAAAATGCTTAGTACACTGCAACTTCAATATAATTCGTTCAATGGGGTTCAAACCACAACTCATGTTATAAATGGAATGATGCTATACGTTTGGTGTACCAGGGTTATGTGTAATTAGGGTTAGCTATAGCCAAAATGGCAACACTAGATGTGGTATGGTGAGAATTACGTCGTGCTTCCGAAGCTGCCCGAAGCCAATCTTGTGTTTGCTTGTTAATGTTCGGATATCATCGCGGGAAATTCACATGCAATATATCATCACTCAAACAAATAAAAACGAGCATTTTATATCGCATTAAATCTATGTTACTAGACTACATCTAGCATTGAAATTTTGGCTATTGCTATAAGGAACACTGATTTTGTATGTGTTAACTTTATTTTTCAAAATAAGATACAAAATATTGGTTGATTTTGAGTGTTTATGGAGTTTTAAAGATTTTAAAGATACTTTCAATAAAGAAACATCTCTGACAATGTGTTCTGTTGAAGGTGTTTGAGTGCTGTAGCAGTGTGTTACAGCCTGACGCAGACCCTACTGTACGCCTTCTGACAGTGTGTTCTGTTGCAGGTGTTTGAGTGCTGTAGCAGTGTGTTACAGCATGACGCAGACCCTACTGTACGCAAGGGGGCAGCACAGGCTCTGACTCTACTTCTACAGGGACTTGGTGGCAAAACATTTCAGGTGAGACTTCTCTAAGATACTTTCTTTTTACCTGTGTTTGTGGTCACACAAGCATGGGGGGTGGGGGAGGAACATGTTCAGCAATAATCTGTTAACTTGTTCTCATGTATTCAGATTACTAGCGCTTTAAGCCATATGTTCTATGAATGTTAAATGAGTTTGTACTTGGGGGCAACATTTATTGTAGCAGTTTATCTTTGTAAACTGTGTACAATATTTTGTGTGGACCTTACGGGAACTAAAGGAGGCGTAATGTATCACATCGTCTACCGGACTGAGCATCAATCATTTCTGCTTCTTCTGCAAAACAATCATTAAAAGAATTAGATTTAGACTATGCCCTGTGAAAAAGGGTTTAATGCATGTGCTTAAAGTGTTGTTCCAGATAAGCCTGTGCAGTCTGCACAGGCTAATCAGGGACGAAACTTTCCGCTTTTATGATATTTTTCGTTTCAAGAAAGTCTCTTCTTAGAAAAAAATCAAGTTTAGGCAGACAGGGTCATCATTGATTAGCCTGTGCAGACTGTACAACACTTTACAAACATGCATTAAACCCCCTTTTCACAGAGCGCGGCTCATTTATAGACTATCTTATTATAAAAAAAAATTTTTGTACAGACCCTTCAAAATTAATTGCCGAGTACAAAGACCATACTTTTTTCATGTATTTGAAAATCATGCAGATTTCCTTATCAGTGTGAGGTTCAGATTATGGCTTTAAATAAATCAACAATATTTTATGCAAACATGACCTTGCATTGAATGTACCAACTTTATTTCATGCACAAGACCATAAATATTTGTGTTTTAAAATCATGCAAATTGTTCTTATCTGTGTGAAGTTCTTTATGGCTTTCATAAAAAATCTTGTATGCAGACTCGACATTCCAACCAATATTTCATGAATGATTGCTCCTGCTTGCAGGTGCTTGACTCAGTGTTGAAACCCCTGTATCGTCTGCTGAAGCTCTCCATGACAACAGAGAAGGATTCTGGTGTGAAACTGCATGTGAATCTTGCTCTGAATGAGCTCGATGATATCATGAGGGTGTACCTTTTCCCTGAACAGAAATTGGAGAAGAGGATACGAGTGTTGGACTTTGACTGATTGGATTTTTGTCATACATGTTTTGACCGTGTTGTAAAGTCAAGAGACTTATTCCAGATACGAGCATTGGACTTTGACTGTTAATAGACTTATTCCAGATACGCATGTTGGACTTTGACTGATTGGATTTTGTCATACATGTTTTGACCTTGTTGCAAAATTAAGAGACTTATTCCAGATACGCATGTTGGACTTTGACTGTTAATAGACTTATTCCAGATACGACTGTTGGATTTTGACTGATTGGATTTTGTCATACATGTTTTGACCGTGTTGTAAAGTCAAGAGACTTATTCCAGATACGAGCATTGGACTTTGACTGTTAATAGACTTATTCCAGATACGCATGTTGGACTTTGACTGATTGGATTTGGTCATACATGTTTTGACTGTGTTGTAAAGTTAAGAGACTTATTCCAGATACCAGTGTTGGACTTTGACTGATTATAGACTTAGTCCAGAATGTTCTTGGTTTTAGGAAAAGCTTGTTAATCTTGTAGAACAAACCAAGATGACTCATTTAACGTCCTTTTAAAATCCTGTAATATATCACTGAAGTACGATTGGTAGATAAAATGTGTCAGAATGGCTGTAACTGTCTATGAGATATTTATCTAAAGATGGAGAACTGGTTTACAAATTATGACAGATCAATATGATTTGATTATCATGGTGTTAAGCCATTCAGATAGGAATGACTAGCATATCCCAATGTCTGATGAAGATGTCTTGTACAAAGATTAATAAAGTTTTTATTGGAGATGTGTGGTTATGTGCATATAGGATGTACACGTATTAGTACTTGAAGTTTCATTATGATGAACATTGAATGTAATCAGTGGAGTTTAAGTTATATAGTGATTTAGTAACATGGATATATGCAGTTTAATGCATTCTGCTTTTCAGTCTTAAAGCTGGCCTTATACTGTGTTTGTAACATTGGGATTTATATTTTTTTTAAATTAAAACAAATACCTGGAAACGAAATAATAAATACCGGACATAATGTGTGTTTAATAATGTGAGAACAAAACATAATCTTGCAATGCATAAAATGATGATGTGAATGATCGATGTTAAAACTTGTATTTCTCGGCCTTGTAATTGAATACATGAACTATTCGACTATTCGATTTTCAGCATATATATCATATGGACCAAGAAGGAAATAATATATTCTTAAAACAATTCTAAAAAGTACAATGTCAATTTCTACATACTAGTATTCATTATGATGTCATGCATATCAAACCACTCTGTTTTTAATTATAATAGTCAAACTGGTAATATTAATGATTTTGAGCTCATGAATTTTATGTCGCTTCGTGTTTCGTGTGTCGCCCTTTGAACGTGAGACAAGCGATATTTACCATGATATATCGCCTTTTGGGCTTACTACACAAGGGCGATATTTCGTGGTACATTCTCGCGCGTTGCTTTGTGAATCGCGCAAAATATCGTGTGTCGTGCAAAATATCGTGTATCGCTTTGTGTGTTGCCTTTGATGAAAGAAGGGCAAGATAATAGATGGCACTACATGTATCTGGATTCCATAGCAAACTGATGCAGCGATACTGTTTGATATTGCAGACCTATGAAAAGTACGTTACCATGAATAATATGGTCTTTTCTCATCACACTATCGTCGTCAACAAACGTCTGTACATTTTTTAGGTTTATCGATAGAACAATGACAGGTGTGATGCCCAGCGCTTCCCACACCTTTAAACCCCAATCCTAATTAGCATTCGGGGTAGAATCCAATAGTATAAGATTACGTGGTTTGAGGCCTTATCTTTATAAAGTGATGTGTAACCTATCGTTTGCATATAAATGAGATCGGGAAAGTGCGAGCAGACGAAGTAAAAACAAGTTGAAAAGTAGCTAAAATACTGAAAAGCTAAATCCAAGGTGCCTGAACCACGTGACTTTTTCGGCTATGTGTGGGACAATCGGATGTAAACAAAACGTCGCTTCAGGTAACGTTTTTGACAATTTCTTCACTATTTCAAAACCATTTTCAAAAAAAACAAAGACAAGTGCCCGGTCATTGTAAAAAGACACAAGTTTGTTAAGTTTGCGCAAAATTAATAAAGTATTTCTTCCAAAAATTGCAACCGCGTGTTTGAAAACACAAGTGAAATGCTATGTGTGGTATGTTTTTTGTTCAATCAACAAAAACATTGATTATAATATTGTCGAGGGTTTAAAAAATAGGGCGGACATTGTTATTCTTCATAGATAAGCTAGGGTCAATCAGTGAAAAGTCGGACGTCTTTAAAAGTCGGACAGTTGACAGTAAAACACATAATAAAATATACAATAACCGACTTGAAATCCCCAGTAACACGCATTTAGTGACACGTAGCCATTCACTTTGAAAAATACATCTGCACAGTATGTGCATCGACACCGTTTACGTAAACACAAAACCAATGACGTGCCACACACAGGCTTATGACTATACGCATTGTTTCCAGAAAGGCGGGCAATTTGAATGCTTAGGTTCGTTCAGTGATTTTCATTGCGCAACGGCTATACGATTGTATATTCATTAAGATATTGATTGTTTTATTGTTTAAGGAGATAAAATTTAATAGTTTTATGAAGAATATCTGAAAATTTATTATGTATTTGACGAAATTAAAAATGTCTGACATTTAACTACATTAGCATGAACCAACAAGGGAGGCAACTCGTGATGTCACAAATCGGCAGTAACAAAAAAGTGGACAATCCCAGAATCGATAAAATGGGCGCCGCCATATTGGCTATTACGTAACCCGCGATTGAAAACGGTACTGAAGAATTTGACAGATTACAACGTTATCATATTGTACACCCGCTTTATTCCAATAAACAGTACTTTATCAAAGTTTATGACTTCGCACATTAGGATTGAAAACAAGTGAAACATGAAACCAAGTGTCGATATGTATCACATCGTAAATCAATATAATTTAAATTAAAAATATACACGATAGATTCATAAAATAGTGTCTCTGCAACAATATTCAGTGACAACACGTAATGTTTAAGGCCGAGTTGGCATTTTTAAGCATACCTTTCAGCATAATACCTTTGTATAAAATTTCATTATTTCTTTATGGAATAAAATTATTCAAGCATAATTATAAAGGTATAGAAATAAAGTGTGAAGTAAACGTTGTGATTTTAGCGTAAATAGTGCTGCAGATATTAATAAAGATCTATCAATATATAAAGATTGGAAACATCCATTCAGACCATATTTTTTGGATAGATCTTTGATATTAATTAGATAGATTTAAGATCGATGTAGACAATTAAATTGATATCTGCCTTTGTTTAAGCCTTTATTATTTCTTATTAAATGTCGTACTTTAAATACTTTCCGGAGATATTCATTAAGAAACGTTGTAAGATTAAAGACTTAGGACGACTTCTTTAATTGAATAATACATCTCTTTGTTTGTCTAAACAATGACCATTTCGCTATTAATATTTCCCTTGTAATATAAAGAAGTGAAACTCCAGCTGCTGGAGCAGTATTGAATTTTCATTAAAAACAATTAGTTGGTCCTTTATTTAAGGCAAGTGACCTATTGCCAAAAGAGTATAAACAGCACAATACAGCACAATACAAACCAACATAAACACAAAATATGAATAAAGCTGGGGTCACCGCCTTGGAACGGTCAATGCAAAGCATTGGGGGTTTATAGAGCGCTCAACCTCACATTTGGCCCAGCAATATTCATAATACATTTAAGTGTAAATAAAATTTAACGTCATAGCATTGTAACTCAAATTAAACAATAATAAAAGGGAATTAAAACGCATTCAATTTAATTAATATTTAATTACTCAATTGCATTGAAGATACAAGAGTAACAGAATTACAACTTTTTGACGAACGATCAAATAAAACTATTTACAATTGTCAACAACATTCCTTCTTTATAGAAAAGATTTGAGAATATAGAATCATAGAGTTAATATCTCAGATAATCATCGCGCAAATACAGGAAGAAGCAGCAATAATGGGTGTAAAAATTCCATATTTACATAGCTTAGTTGTTTATGTGACTGCTAAACAAATTAAAAATAATTAAATCAAACAAAAAACGCCTATCAAAGAGAAAATATAAATAAAATGGAACGTTATAAACCCAATGACCTATGCATGTAGATTACAACTGGGAAAGTCGGTCGTATGACGTCACAAAAATCCATAATGACATTATGACGTGAACAAATTCCAAGGGCAGTACTAAATAAAAATATTAATGGGGCTGTGCTACTAATAAAACAAGTTTAGGTGATTTAATATTAAGAAGCAAATGAATAAAAATGGTAATTCCATTAAAGCGACATTATTGGAATCAAACAGTATATAGGTGTTTTGACAACTGAAGACAGAAATGATTTGATGTACGATTTGAGTCCAAATGTAGTGTACGTGCAGATTTGTTCATACGACACAATGACACAATTTTATTCAGCAGTGAAAATGCCTATAATGCAGTATTCATGCAGATTTGTTCATACGACACAATGACACAATTTTATTCAACAGTGAAAAATTCCTATAATATAACTAATGATTCCAAATTTTAAGGTAAGAAAGATATAGTGAATCGAAAACCATCAAACACGTGTTTTTAAGTACATAAGCATCGTATCCTTTTGATAAAAACAAGTTAATTAAATTGAAAAGTTTAATATGAACATTTGGTTTAACATATTTTAATTTGCGGACACGCTTCAAAACATCTCCGTAAAATGATGGATGGGAGATTCCATTATTTAAATGCCATTTTAAAGAAACATTATATTTTGAAATTAAATCACCATACTTAGAATAAAATCTAGCAAATTTATTTCTTAGGTTATGATACAAAAAGCCTTGTTTTAGCATTTTTTTTTTGTTAATATTAGATTACGATCATTAAAATCTTTAATACACGAACATGCTCTGGCATAACGTACCAACTGCGAAATGTAAATACCATAGGAAGGTCCTTTAGGGATGTTGCCATCTAGAAACGGAAAATTCACAATTTCAAAGTTAAAATCGTCCCGTTTGTCGTATAAACTAGTTTTGATCAAATTATTATTAATAGTTAAATGCTAAGTCTAAATACGCAGCGTCTGTATTGGATATACACGATCTATTTAAGACTAGTTTTTTTGGGTAGATTTTGTGAATATATAGTTCAAATAATGGATTATCTAAATTAAGTATGTCATCAATGTACCTACTAGTAAGGTTAAAACAATTAATCAAATCTACTTGCTTAGTTTTAGATAATTCTAACATAAATTCGCTTTCATAACAATATAAAAAAAGGTCAGCTATAAGTGGCGCACAATAAGTACCCATAGGAACGCCAATAATTTGTTTAAATATTTTACCATTAAATTCAACAAACAAGTTATCCAAAAGAAAAGTAAGTGCTGCACAAAAGTCAAGACCAGTCCAAATTTTGTAATCATCTCATATCTGATTAGTAAAAAAAGCTGTTTTAGTGTTTAAAGATAGATACAAACATTTCTCTCTAACAAAATTTTTTTCCATCAAAGAAACAAGTTTGGATTTTATTAAAGCGTGAGGAAACGTTGTATATAGTGTCGAAAAATCATAAGTATTTACCTGTGACACCTTATATTTTCAATTTTATCAATAAATTCTAAGGTGTTTTTTATTGACCAAAATAGGTTAATATTACTATTTTCATAAACTTTGTTACAAAATTTAGCTATATGATATCTAATAGCACTCAATGCAGATGTAAGATACACTGATAATTGTTTGGTGGTACAAGACACTGAATTAGCGATAAAACGACTTTTATATGGCGTCTTATGTAATTTAGGTATCCAGTAAAGTGATGGCAATTTCCTGTCAGTAATATTGACTATTACATTTAACTTTATGCATTGGGCAATATGGTCGGTAATAATTTCATTAGGTTGCTTATTGTACTCACAATATGATGTAGTTTGTGAAAGTTCTTGTGAAAGTTCTTGTGAAATAGTTTGAACATAAAACACTCGTCATATTATGATACCATTATTAGCAGCCTTATCAGCAGGAACTAAGACGAATTTAGATTTTAAGTCTTCAAGCAATTTATAGAGATTTTGTTTATTAAATTTAGGTGAATGTGGTAGGGCCAAAGGATGTGTATCATAAAAACATATTTTATTCATGGCCATACTAAATATTTTTGTTTTCCAATCATTGAGTGCAGTAATTTCAGCATTTTCCTTCCTGCACCATTTAGTGCAATAATCGTGTAAGGATGTTACGATATTCTTAATGCAGTCATCAAAATCAACAGGAATAGGCAGTCTGTACTTAGGGCCTCTGCGTAGCAAATTTCTAAGGTTTTTATTTTGAATGAAATTAAAGCGAGTATATACGATTTTTTATATGTGTTTAATTATAATAAATTGATAAAATATGTTACAATAACACAAAATAGGCAAGAAAAACTATACATTAAATACCAATTTCATAAAATGCAGCAAAGACAAATTAGCGTCCCGAGTCGATTGTGACGAACATATTTTCCTACAATAACCGAAGCATTCGTCTTTTTATTAGGACCAGAGTTAGTGTTCGTGTGTCGTATGAATAAATATCGTTGCAGAAATTTAAAATGAACCGTTAAACTAAGTTTAGATTCACATCGTACATGAATGATATACATGCTGGCGAATTCGACTGTACAGCCGTTTTTGATTTCAGAATTAAATATCTGACTTATTTCGCATTTTTCAACACATGTTCTTCTGAACTTTTATTTTATTTTATATTGAAAGATATGTATAGTAAGTTTTTTTTATACAGCTTATATAAATTCATTTATATTTGACAAAATCGTATATACTCGCTTTAAGGTCCCCAGTAATAACATGTCCAACTGGACC